>NW_027414781.1:0-221735 GCF_964106895.1 Numenius arquata
GGTTTTGGCGGTCCCAGCTCATCTGCAGCCAGGGAGGAGTTTCTCTCTGGAGATCCCGCTCCCAAAGCTCTTGAAAGAGCCTTTTTTTTGTCCATCAGAAGACTTTTGGCCTCATCCAGAAGGAGGTAAAGCCGTTGGAGTGGGGCGGAGCTGGTTAGCGGGGAGGCTTTTAACCCAGAAAGCCCTATTTTCAATCCCCCGTTGGAATCCTGTCCTTAGGACCCTTCTTCCTGCTCAAAACCCAGCGGGAGAAGACATCATTGCCCTCCTTTGTAATGACAAGGGAGTCTTTAATATCCCTGGATTTCTGCCCATAGATCCAGAGGCAAACCGTGGCCCAGTGTGTTGACTCTTGTTACTTCTGGAGGAAGACAGTGCGATTTGGGTGCACCTGACCTCGCCTGCTGGAGAAAAGGGTCAAGAGAGTCCGGGATGAGGTGGAAAAAGCCAAAGGCGAGGTAAAAAAGCTGCTGGGGGGGTTTGTTTCCTGGACGAATCCATCTGCTCAAACGTTCCTTGCCAGGAAAGAGGGATTTGCTTCACGGAAATAGCTATTATTTTAATTTTTGGTGGGCGGGGGAACGGGGTGGCTGTGTGGCTTCAGTGCGTGGGAATTGCACCTTTTCAGCCCCTTTGATAGATTTTGTGGAGGAAAGTGCTTTTCCGCTTGGGACAGTGGAAATAATAGAGTTTTTCTTGCACCCCGTTGTGGCTTTGCACCCCGTTTTCCCATTGGTTTTTTGGCTGTTTAGACTTTACCTGGGCTGATAAACTGCGTGAAATCCACGGCCAAAAAATCTTATTTTTCTGCCTTTTTGAGAGATTTCAAGTTATTTTGTCCCTGGTTTGCAGGCCGTCTGCCACCAGAAGAAGAGGCCACGTGCGACCCCAGAAGACAAGCCCACGCCGGGGCGTCACCACCCGCAGCCCCACAGCGCCTGCGTCTCCTCCGGGGATCCCGGGACCTCCCTGTGCTGGGACTTGCCCTGAGGTGAGTGCGGAAGGTCAGCCCTCCCTTTTTCTTCCCCAAATGCCTCGTTTGGGTTCAGAAAAGCACCCTGGGGGAGGGGGGGGGTGCGGGGGCAGAAGGGAAGGGCAGCTGGAGGATTGCCCTTGCCCAGGTGCCTCTTGGTGGTTTTATTTGACTTTCAGCCCCCAACATTCTGTCTTTTTGGAGTCGGGGAGACCTTCCCCGGAGCCGTGAGGTTCAGAGCGGCCCCTCTTTGTGCAAAAGCCTCAGGTTTGCCCTTTTTGCCCAGGACAAACTCAAGTTCCATTGAGTTTTGTGGCCCGAGGCTTGCCCACTCCAGTCCCTCACAGCCAGCAAAATGCCTCCAGTTTTAATTTGACCTCATTTGAAGTGATCGCCCAATTAATTCTCCTACTTTAACCCCCCCAAAATCCATCCTCTTTAACCACCAGCATCCAGACCGGTGTCGTTTCTATGAAGCTGGGTCTAATGGATTTCTAGAGGAAGGACTTACAAATCCCTTTTTCCTTTGTTCTGCTCCCTTGTCCCTAAGGGCAGTTTCCCCCGGGGTCCTATTTCCTAACTCCTTGAAGAGCTGGAAGTTTGCTTTCTTAAAATGTGGCGTCCTAACTGTGCTTCTCGTGGGCTTCCAACTTGTGAAGAGAGTGAACTGCACTAGAGCATGATGACTGCAGCCCATGGACTAGGGGATTGGGGGATGGAAAGGGCCCCCGGGGCTTCGCTTTGCTCCTTTTGCTTCTAGAAAAGCCCCAACTGGCTCAATGCCCGCCTTGTGGCCCGGGGCAGCCGCAGGGGTGAAGTGGTAGCCGGAGGGTCCCTCTCCAGAGCCCTGATTTCCCTGAGAAGGGGGAAATGTTGTGGGGGATGGAGTGGTGTGTGAGGAGGAGGAGGAGGGCAAGGAAGGCTAAAGGAGGGTCTTGGCGGAAAGATTTTTATCCCCAGCGTGGTTTTGTCAGATTTTTTGGGCAGAACATCCAGGATTTTGGGGTTCTTTTGATGGAGGATGAGGCAAAAATCCACGTTGAGCCGTGGGAATGAGGGCGACCCCTGGGAAAACGGGAGGAGGGAACTGGGGGTGGGGGTGGGTGTCGCTCGCCCCCTTTTCCACAGCGCGTTTTTGGGTGGAGGGTCCCCCATATCGGCCAGAAGCCCCCCCAAACGCCCAGTGCTGTCCCAGTAAAGCACTGGTTTTGCTGACGTCACAGGCCGTTGCCGGCCTCCCGCGTTCCACACAACATTCCGAGGCGGCGGTCGCTCGCTGGCCGTGGCTGTGGCAGCTTCCTACCGCTGTGGAGAGTGACATTCAGCAGTTGGATTGTTTTTTTGGGGAAAACCCCCAAATTGTCCTGCCCGATGGGGCCCAAAAAGCCTCGAGTGGCCGAAGGGTAACGCTGGGGGTGGGAAGGGGCGGTGGAAGTTGGTGGCGGAAGACTGAGTGATGTTTTGCTGGGAAATAGGGACCGGTTTTGCCCCAACTGACCACGTTTTCCCTCTTCTGAAGCGTTTGTTGCGCCGTATCCATTCCCGACGTGCCTTCCTCCCCCTCCTCTTCCTCCCCCTCCTCTTCCTCCCCCTCCTCTTCCTCCCCCTCCTCTTCCTCCCCCTTTCAGCCGCATCAATGTTGGGGAGCAGTTGCAGGCGGAGCTGCCTGCCCTGCGGGACAGATCCCTCTTGGAAGAGGAGGACGAAGGAGCCTCCCTGGTTTGGAAGCCCTGGGGTGACATGGAAAGCAAGCCCGAGCCGCAGGAGAAAGGTTTCTCTTCAGGCTTTTCTTGTGGGAAAGGGGCAAATTCCACCTTTTCAGAGTTACTTGATAGGGCGTTTGGGTTCTCTCCCGTCTTGTCTTGGCCGCGTAGCGTTGGAGGGAAGGAGATGGCTCATTTTTGGGAGGAAAGTGGCTAGATAAGAGCCGCTGGTGCTCTCGGGAGCATCTTCCATGAGAAAGGGGGGGTTTTGGCGGTCCCAGCTCATCTGCAGCCAGGGAGGAGTTTCTCTCTGGAGATCCCGCTCCCAAAGCTCTTGAAAGAGCCTTTTTTTTGTCCATCAGAAGACTTTTGGCCTCATCCAGAAGGAGGTAAAGCCGTTGGAGCGGGGCGGAGCTGGTTAGCGGGGAGGCTTTTAACCCAGAAAGCCCTATTTTCAATCCCCCGTTGGAATCCTGTCCTTAGGACCCTTCTTCCTGCTCAAAACCCAGCGGGAGAAGACATCATTGCCCTCCTTTGTAATGACAAGGGAGTCTTTAATATCCCTGGATTTCTGCCCATAGATCCAGAGGCAAACCGTGGCCCAGTGTGTTGACTCTTGTTACTTCTGGAGGAAGACAGTGCGATTTGGGTGCACCTGACCTCGCCTGCTGGAGAAAAGGGTCAAGAGAGTCCGGGATGAGGTGGAAAAAGCCAAAGGCGATGTAAAAAAGCTGCTGGGGGGGTTTGTTTCCTGGACGAATCCATCTGCTCAAACGTTCCTTGCCAGGAAAGAGGGATTTGCTTCACGGAAATAGCTATTATTTTAATTTTTGGTGGGCGGGGGAACGGGGTGGCTGTGTGGCTTCAGTGCGTGGGAATTGCACCTTTTCAGCCCCTTTGATAGATTTTGTGGAGGAAAGTGCTTTTCCGCTTGGGACAGTGGAAATAATACAGTTTTTCTTGCACCCCGTTGTGGCTTTGCACCCCGTTTTCCCATTGGTTTTTTGGCTGTTTAGACTTTACCTGGGCTGATAAACTTCGTGAAATCCACGGCCAAAAAATCTTATTTTTCTGCCTTTTTGAGAGATTTCAAGTTATTTTGTCCCTGGTTTGCAGGCCGTCTGCCACCAGAAGAAGAGGCCACGTGCGACCCCAGAAGACAAGCCCACGCCGGGGCGTCACCACCCGCAGCCCCACAGCGCCTGCGGCTCCTCCGGGGATGCCGGGACCTCCCTGTGCTGGGACTTGCCCTGAGGTGAGTGCGGAAGGTCAGCCCTCCCTTTTTCTTCCCCAAATGCCTCGTTTGGGTTCAGAAAAGCACCCTGGGGGAGGGGGGGGGTGCGGGGGCAGAAGGGAAGGGCAGCTGGAGGATTGCCCTTGCCCAGGTGCCTCTTGGTGGTTTTATTTGACTTTCAACCCCCAATGTTCTGTCTTTTTGGAGTCGGGGAGACCTTCCCCGGAGCCGTGAGGTTCAGAGCGGCCCCTCCTTGTGCAAAAGCCTCCGGTTTCCCCTTTTTGCCCAGGACAAACTCAAGTTCCATTGAGTTTTGTGGCCCAAGGCTTGCCCACTCCAGTCCCTCACAGCCAGCAAAATGCCTCCAGTTTTAATTTGACCTCATTTGAAGTGATCGCCCAATTAATTCTCCTAATTTAACCCCCCCAAAATCCATCTTCTTTAACCACCAGCATCCAGACCGGTGTCGTTTCTATGAAGCTGGGTCTAATGGATTTCTAGAGGAAGGACTTACAAATCCCTTTTTCCTTTGTTCTGCTCCCTTGTCCCTAAGGGCAGTTTCCCCCGGGGTCCTATTTCCTAACTCCTTGAAGAGCTGGAAGTTTGCTTTCTTAAAATGTGGCGTCCTAACTGTGCTTCTCGTGGGCTTCCAACTTGTGAAGAGAGTGAACTGCACTAGAGCATGATGACTGCAGCCCATGGACTAGGGGCTTGGGGGATGGAAAGGGCCCCCGGGGTTTCGCTTTGCTCCTTTTGCTTCTAGAAAAGCCCCAACTGGCTCAATCCCCGCCTTCTGGCCCGGGGCAGCCGCAGGGGTGAAGTGGTAGCCGGAGGGTCCATCTCCAGAGCCCTGATTTCCCTGAGAAGGGGGAAATTTTGTGGGGGATGGAGTGGTGTGTGAGGAGGAGGAGGGCAAGGAAGGCTAAAGGAGGTTCTTGACGGAAAGATTTTTATCCCCAGCGTGGTTTTGTCAGATTTTTTGGGCAGAACCTCCAGGATTTTGGGGTTCTTTTGATGGAGGATGAGGCAAAAATCCACGTTGAGCCGTGGGAATGAGGGCGACCCCTGGGAAAACGGGAGGAGGGAACTGGGGGTGGGGGTGGGTGTCGCTCGGCCCCTTCTCCACAGCGTGTTTTTGGGTGGAGGGTCCCCCATATGGACCGGAAACCCCCCAAACGCCCAGTGCTGTCCCAGTAAAGCACTGGTTTTGCTGACGTCACAGGCCGTTGCCGGCCTCCCGCGTTCCACACAACATTCCGAGGCGGCGGTCGCTCGCTGGCCGTGGCTGTGGCAGTTTCCTACCGCTGTGGAGAGTGACATTCAGCAGTTGGATTGTTTTTTTGGGGAAACCGCCAAATTGTCCTGCCCGATGGGGCCCAAAAAGCCTCCAGTGGCCGAAGGGTAACGCTGGGGGTGGGAAGGGGCGGTGGAAGTTGGTGGCGGAAGACTGAGTGATGTTTTGCTGGGAAATAGGGACCGGTTTTGCCCCACCTCACCACGTTTTCCCTCTTTTTTAGCGTTTGTTGCGCCGTATCCATTCCCGACGTGCCTTCCTCCCCCTCCTCTTCCTCCCCCTTTCAGCCGCATCAATGTCGGGGAGCAGTTGCAGGCGGAGCTGCCTGCCCTGCGGGACAGATCCCTCTTGGAAGAGGAGGACGAAGGAGCCTCCCTGGTTTGGAAGCCCTGGGGTGACATGGAAAGCAACCCCGAGCCGCAGGAGAAAGGTTTCTCTTCAGGCTTTTCTTATGGGAAAGGGGCAAATTCCACCTTTTCAGAGTTACTTGATAGGGCGTTTGGGTTCTCTCCCGTCTTGTCTTGGCCCCGTAGCGTTGGAGGGAAGGAGATGGCTCGTTTTTGGGAGGAAAGTGGCTAGATAAGAGCCAATGGTGCTCTCGGGAGCATCTTCCACGAGAAAGGGGGGGTTTTGGCGGTCCCAGCTCATCTGCAGCCAGGGAGGAGTTTCTCTCTGGAGATCCCGCTCCCAAAGCTCTTGAAAGAGCCTTTTTTTTGTCCATCAGAAGACTTTTGGCCTCATCCAGAAGGAGGTAAAGCCGTTGGAGCGGGGTGGAGCTGGTTAGCGGGGAGGCTTTTAACCCAGAAAGCCCTATTTTCAATCCCCCGTTGGAATCCTGTCCTTAGGACCCTTCTCCCTGCTCAAAACCCAGCGGGAGAAGACATCATTGCCCTCCTTTGTAATGACAAGGGAGTCTTTAATATCCCTGGATTTCTGCCCATAGATCCAGAGGCAAACCGTGGCCCAGTGTGTTGACTCTTGTTACTTCTGGAGGAAGACAGTGCGATTTGGGTGCACCTGACCTCGCCTGCTGGAGAAAAGGGTCAGGAGAGTCCGGGATGAGGTGGAAAAAGCCAAAGGCGAGGTAAAAAACTGCTGGGGGGGTTTGTTTCCTGGATGAATCCATCTGCTCAAACGTTCCTTGCCAGGAAAGAGGGATTTGCTTCACGGAAAGAGATATTATTTTAATTTTTGGTGGGCGGGGGAAGGGGGTGGCTGTGTGGCTTCAGTGCGTGGGAATTGCACCTTTTCAGCCCCTTTGATAGATTTTGTGGAGGAAAGTGCTTTTCCGCTTGGGACAGTGGAAATAATACAGTTTTTCTTGCACCCCGTTGTGGCTTTGCACCCTGTTTTCCCATTGGTTTTTTTGGCTGTTTAGACTTTACCTGGGCTGATAAACCGCGTGAAATCCGTGGCCAAAAAATCTTATTTTTCTGCCTTTTTGAGAGATTTCAAGTTATTTTGTCCCTGGTTTGCAGGCCGTCTGCCCCCAGAAGAAGAGGCCACGTGCGACCCCCAAAGACAAGCCCCCGCCGGGGCGTCACCACCCGCAGCCCCACAGCGCCTGCGTCTCTTCCGGGGATGCCGGGACCTCCCTGTGCTGGGACTTGCCCTGAGGTGAGTGCGGAAGGTCAGCCCTCCCTTTTTCTTCCCCAAATGCCTCCTTTGGGTTCAGAAAAGCACCCTGGGGAGGGGGGGTGGGGGGCGGGGCGGGGGCAGAAGGGAAGGGCAGCTGGAGGATTGCCCTTGCCCAGGTGCCTCTTGGTGGTTTTATTTGACTTTCAACCCCCAACATTCTTTTTGGAGTCGGGGAGACCTTCCCTGGAGCCGTGAGGTTCAGAGCGGCCCCTCCTTGTGCAAAAGCCTCAGGTTTCCCCTTTTTGCCCAGGACAAACTCAAGTTCCATTGAGTTTTGTGTCCCGAGGCTTGCCCACTCCAGTCCCTCACAGCCAGCAAAATGCCTCCAGTTTTAATTTGACCTCATTTGAAGTGATCGCCCAATTAATTCTCCTAATTTAACCCCCCCAAAATCCATCCTCTTTAACCACCAGCATCCAGACCGGTGTCGTTTCTATGAAGCTGGGTCTAATGGATTTCTAGAGGAAGGACTTACAAATCCCTTTTTCCTTTGTTCTGCTCCCTTGTCCCTAAGGGCAGTTTCCCCCGGGGTCCTATTTCCTAACTCCTTGAAGAGCTGGAAGTTTGCTTTCTTAAAATGTGGCGTCCTAACTGTGCTTCTCGTGGGCTTCCAACTTGTGAAGAGAGTGAACTGCACTAGAGCATGATGACTGCAGCCCATGGACTAGGGGCTTGGGGGATGGAAAGGGCCCCCGGGGTTTCGCTTTGCTCCTTTTGCTTCTAGAAAAGCCCCAAATGGCTCAATCCCCGCCTTCTGGCCCGGGGCAGCCGCAGGGGTGAAGTGGTAGCCGGAGGGTCCATCTCCAGAGCCCTGATTTCCCTGAGAAGGGGGAAATTTTGTGGGGGATGGAGTGGTGTGTGAGGAGGAGGAGGGCAAGGAAGGCTAAAGGAGGTTCTTGACGGAAAGATTTTTATCCCCAGCGTGGTTTTGTCAGATTTTTTGGGCAGAACATCCAGGACTTGGGGGTTCTTTTGATGGAGGATGAGGTAAAAATCCACGTTGAGCCGTGGGAATGAGGGCGACCCCTGGGAAAACGGGAGGAGGGAACTGGGGGTGGGGGTGGGTGTCGCTCGGCCCCTTCTCCACAGCGTGTTTTTGGGTGGAGGGTCCCCCATATGGACCGGAAACCCCCCAAACGCCCAGTGCTGTCCCAGTAAAGCACTGGTTTTGCTGACGTCACAGGCCGTTGCCGGCCTCCCGCGTTCCACACAACATTCCGAGGCGGCGGTCGCTCGCTGGCCGTGGCTGTGGCAGTTTCCTACCGCTGTGGAGAGTGCCATTCAGCAGTTGGATTGTTTTTTTGGGGAAACCCCCAAATTGTCCTGCCCGATGGGGCCCAAAAAGCCTCCAGTGGCCGAAGGGTAACGCTGGGGGTGGGAAGGGGCGGTGGAAGTTGGTGGCGGAAGACTGAGTGATGTTTTGCTGGGCAATAGGGACCGGTTTTGCCCCACCTCACCACGTTTTCCCTCTTTTTTAGCGTTTGTTGCGCCGTATCCATTCCCGACGTGCCTTCCTCCCCCTCCTCTTCCTCCCCCTTTCAGCCGCATCAGTGTCGGGGAGCAGTTGCAGGCGGAGCTGCCTGCCCTGCGGGACAGATCCCTCTTGGAAGAGGAGGACGAAGGAGCCTCCCTGGTTTGGAAGCCCTGGGGTGACGTGGAAAGCAACCCCGAGCCGCAGGAGAAAGGTTTCTCTTCAGGCTTTTCTTATGGGAAAGGGGCAAATTCCCCCTTTTCAGAGTTACTTGATAGGGCGTTTGGGTTCTCTCCCGTCTTGTCTTGGCCGCGTAGCGTTGGAGGGAAGGAGATGGCTCGTTTTTGGGAGGAAAGTGGCTAGATAAGAGCCAATGGTGCTCTCGGGAGCATCTTCCATGAGAAAGGGGGGGTTTTGGCGGTCCCAGCTCATCTGCAGCCAGGGAGGAGTTTCTCTCTGGAGATCCCGCTCCCAAAGCTCTTGAAAGAGCCTTTTTTTTGTCCATCAGAAGACTTTTGGCCTCATCCAGAAGGAGGTAAAGCCGTTGGAGCGGGGTGGAGCTGGTTAGCGGGGAGGCTTTTAACCCAGAAAGCCCTATTTTCAATCCCCCGTTGGAATCCTGTCCTTAGGACCCTTCTTCCTGCTAAAAACCCAGTGGGAGAAGACATCATTGCCCTCCTTTGTAATGACAAGGGAGTCTTTAATATCCCTGGATTTCTGCCCATAGATCCAGAGGCAAACCGTGGCCCAGTGTGTTGACTCTTGTTACTTCTGGAGGAAGACAGTGCGATTTGGGTGCACCTGACCTCGCCTGCTGGAGAAAAGGGTCAAGAGAGTCCGGGATGAGGTGGAAAAAGCCAAAGGCGAGGTAAAAAAGCTGCTGGGGGGGTTTGTTTCCTGGACGAATCCATCTGCTCAAACGTTCCTTGCCAGGAAAGAGGGATTTGCTTCACGGAAAGAGATATTATTTTAATTTTTGGTGGGCGGGGGAAGGGGGTGGCTGTGTGGCTTCAGTGCGTGGGAATTGCACCTTTTCAGCCCCTTTGATAGATTTTGTGGAGGAAAGTGCTTTTCCGCTTGGGACAGTGGAAATAATACAGTTTTTCTTGCACCCCGTTGTGGCTTTGCACCCTGTTTTCCCATTGGTTTTTGGCTGTTTAGACTTTACCTGGGCTGATAAACTGCGTGAAATCCGTGGCCAAAAAATCTTATTTTTCTGCCTTTTTGAGAGATTTCAAGTTATTTTGTCCCTGGTTTGCAGGCCGTCTGCCCCCAGAAGAAGAGGCCACGTGCGACCCCCAAAGACAAGCCCCCGCCGGGGCGTCACCACCCGCAGCCCCACAGCGCCTGCGTCTCCTCCGGGGATGCCGGGACCTCCCTGTGCTGGGACTTGCCCTGAGGTGAGCGCGGAAGGTCAGCCCTCCCTTTTTCTTCCCCAAATGCCTCCTTTGGGTTCAGAAAAGCACCCTGGGGAGGGGGGGTGGGGGGTGGGGGGCAGAAGGGAAGGGCAGCTGGAGGATTGCCCTTGCCCAGGTGCCTCTTGGTGGTTTTATTTGACTTTCAACCCCCAACATTCTGTCTTTTTGGAGTCGGGGAGACCTTCCCCGGAGCCGTGAGGTTCAGAGCGGCCCCTCCTTGTGCAAAAGCCTCAGGTTTCCCCTTTTTGCCCAGGACAAACTCAAGTTCCATTGAGTTTTGTGGCCCGAGGCTTGCCCACTCCAGTCCCTCACAGCCAGCAAAATGCCTCCAGTTTTAATTTGACCTCATTTGAAGTGATCGCCCAATTAATTCTCCTAATTTAACCCCCCCAAAATCCATCCTCTTTAACCACCAGCATCCAGACCGGTGTCGTTTCTATGAAGCTGGGTCTAATGGATTTCTAGAGGAAGGACTTACAAATCCCTTTTTCCTTTGTTCTGCTCCCTTGTCCCTAAGGGCAGTTTCCCCCGGGGTCCTATTTCCTAACTCCTTGAAGAGCTGGAAGTTTGCTTTCTTAAAATGTGGCGTCCTAACTGTGCTTCTCGTGGGCTTCCAACTTGTGAAGAGAGTGAACTGCACTAGAGCATGATGACTGCAGCCCATGGACTAGGGGCTTGGGGGATGGAAAGGGCCCCCGGGGTTTCGCTTTGCTCCTTTTGCTTCTAGAAAAGCCCCAAATGGCTCAATCCCCGCCTTCTGCCCCGGGGCAGCCGCAGGGGTGAAGTGGTAGCCGGAGGGTCCATCTCCAGAGCCATGATTTCCCTGAGAAGGGGGAAATTTTGTGGGGGATGGAGTGGTGTGTGAGGAGGAGGAGGGCAAGGAAGGCTAAAGGAGGTTCTTGGCGGAAAGATTTTTATCCCCAGCGTGGTTTTGTCAGATTTTTTGGGCAGAACATCCAGGATTTTGGGGTTCTTTTGATGGAGGATGAGGCAAAAATCCACGTTGAGCCGTGGGAATGAGGGCGACCCCTGGGAAAACGGGAGGAGGGAACTGGGGGTGGGGGTGGGTGTCGCTCGGCCCCTTCTCCACAGCGTGTTTTTGGGTGGAGGGTCCCCCATATGGACCGGAAACCCCCCAAACGCCCAGTGCTGTCCCAGTAAAGCACTGGTTTTGCTGACGTCACAGGCCGTTGCCGGCCTCCCGCGTTCCACACAACATTCCGAGGCGGCGGTCGCTCGCTGGCCGTGGCTGTGGCAGTTTCCTACCGCTGTGGAGAGTGACATTCAGCAGTTGGATTGTTTTTTTGGGGAAACCGCCAAATTGTCCTGCCCGATGGGGCCCAAAAAGCCTCCAGTGGCCGAAGGGTAACGCTGGGGGTGGGAAGGGGCGGTGGAAGTTGGTGGCGGAAGACTGAGTGATGTTTTGCTGGGCAATAGGGACCGGTTTTGCCCCACCTCACCACGTTTTCCCTCTTTTTTAGCGTTTGTTGCGCCGTATCCATTCCCGACGTGCCTTCCTCCCCCTCCTCTTCCTCCCCCTTTCAGCCGCATCAATGTCGGGGAGCAGTTGCAGGCGGAGCTGCCTGCCCTGCGGGACAGATCCCTCTTGGAAGAGGAGGACGAAGGAGCCTCCCTGGTTTGGAAGCCCTGGGGTGACGTGGAAAGCAACCCCGAGCCGCAGGAGAAAGGTTTCTCTTCAGGCTTTTCTTGTGGGAAAGGGGCAAATTCCACCTTTTCAGAGTTACTTGATAGGGCGTTTGGGTTCTCTCCCGTCTTGTCTTGGCCCCGTAGCGTTGGAGGGAAGGAGATGGCTCGTTTTTGGGAGGGAAGTGGCTAGATAAGAGCCGATGGTGCTCTCGGGAGCATCTTCCATGAGAAAAGGGGGGGTTTTGGCGGTCCCAGCTCATCTGCAGCCAGGGAGGAGTTTCTCTCTGGAGATCCCGCTCCCAAAGCTCTTGAAAGAGACTTTTTTTTGTCCATCAGAAGACTTTTGGCCTCATCCAGAAGGAGGTAAAGCCGTTGGAGCGGGGTGGAGCTGGTTAGCGGGGAGGCTTTTAACCCAGAAAGCCCTATTTTCAATCCCCCGTTGGAATCCTGTCCTTAGGACCCTTCTCCCTGCTCAAAACCCAGCGGGAGAAGACATCATTGCCCTCCTTTGTAATGACAAGGGAGTCTTTAATATCCCTGGATTTCTGCCCATAGATCCAGAGGCAAACCGTGGCCCAGTGTGTTGACTCTTGTTACTTCTGGAGGAAGACAGTGCGATTTGGGTGCACCTGACCTCGCCTGCTGGAGAAAAGGGTCAAGAGAGTCCGGGATGAGGTGGAAAAAGCCAAAGGCGAGGTAAAAAAGCTGCTGGGGGGGTTTGTTTCCTGGACGAATCCATCTGCTCAAACGTTCCTTGCCAGGAAAGAGGGATTTGCTTCACGGAAAGAGATATTATTTTAATTTTTGGTGGGCGGGGGAAGGGGGTGGCTGTGTGGCTTCAGTGCGTGGGAATTGCACCTTTTCAGCCCCTTTGATAGATTTTGTGGAGGAAAGTGCTTTTCCGCTTGGGACAGTGGAAATAATACAGTTTTTCTTGCACCCCGTTGTGGCTTTGCACCCCGTTTTCCCATTGGTTTTTTTGGCTGTTTAGACTTTACCTGGGCTGATAAACTGCGTGAAATCCGTGGCCAAAAAATCTTATTTTTCTGCCTTTTTGAGAGATTTCAAGTTATTTTGTCCCTGGTTTGCAGGCCGTCTGCCCCCAGAAGAAGAGGCCACGTGCGACCCCCAAAGACAAGCCCCCGCCGGGGCGTCACCACCCGCAGCCCCACAGCGCCTGCGTCTCCTCCGGGGATGCCGGGACCTCCCTGTGCTGGGACTTGCCCTGAGGTGAGTGCGGAAGGTCAGCCCTCCCTTTTTCTTCCCCAAATGCCTCCTTTGGGTTCAGAAAAGCACCCTGGGGAGGGGGGGTGGGGGGTGGGGCGGGGGCAGAAGGGAAGGGCAGCTGGAGGATTGCCCTTGCCCAGGTGCCTCTTGGTGGTTTTATTTGACTTTCAACCCCCAACATTCTTTTTGGAGTCGGGGAGACCTTCCCTGGAGCCGTGAGGTTCAGAGCGGCCCCTCCTTGTGCAAAAGCCTCAGGTTTCCCCTTTTTGCCCAGGACAAACTCAAGTTCCATTGAGTTTTGTGTCCCGAGGCTTGCCCACTCCAGTCCCTCACAGCCAGCAAAATGCCTCCAGTTTTAATTTGACCTCATTTGAAGTGATCGCCCAATTAATTCTCCTAATTTAACCCCCCCAAAATCCATCCTCTTTAACCACCAGCATCCAGACCGGTGTCGTTTCTATGAAGCTGGGTCTAATGGATTTCTAGAGGAAGGACTTACAAATCCCTTTTTCCTTTGTTCTGCTCCCTTGTCCCTAAGGGCAGTTTCCCCCGGGGTCCTATTTCCTAACTCCTTGAAGAGCTGGAAGTTTGCTTTCTTAAAATGTGGCGTCCTAACTGTGCTTCTCGTGGGCTTCCAACTTGTGAAGAGAGTGAACTGCACTAGAGCATGATGACTGCAGCCCATGGACTAGGGGATTGGGGGATGGAAAGGGCCCCCGGGGTTTCGCTTTGCTCCTTTTGCTTCTAGAAAAGCCCCAAATGGCTCAATCCCCGCCTTCTGCCCCGGGGCAGCCGCAGGGGTGAAGTGGTAGCCGGAGGGTCCCTCTCCAGAGCCATGATTTCCCTGAGAAGGGGGAAATTTTGTGGGGGATGGAGTGGTGTGTGAGGAGGAGGAGGGCAAGGAAGGCTAAAGGAGGTTCTTGGCGGAAAGATTTTTATCCCCAGCGTGGTTTTGTCAGATTTTTTGGGCAGAACATCCAGGATTTTGGGGTTCTTTTGATGGAGGATGAGGCAAAAATCCACGTTGAGCCGTGGGAATGAGGGCGACCCCTGGGAAAACGGGAGGAGGGAACTGGGGGTGGGGGTGGGTGTCGCTCGGCCCCTTCTCCACAGCGTGTTTTTGGGTGGAGGGTCCCCCATATGGACCGGAAACCCCCCAAACGCCCAGTGCTGTCCCAGTAAAGCACTGGTTTTGCTGACGTCACAGGCCGTTGCCGGCCTCCCGCGTTCCACACAACATTCCGAGGCGGCGGTCGCTCGCTGGCCGTGGCTGTGGCAGTTTCCTACCGCTGTGGAGAGTGACATTCAGCAGTTGGATTGTTTTTTTGGGGAAACCGCCAAATTGTCCTGCCCGATGGGGCCCAAAAAGCCTCCAGTGGCCGAAGGGTAACGCTGGGGGTGGGAAGGGGCGGTGGAAGTTGGTGGCGGAAGACTGAGTGATGTTTTGCTGGGAAATGGGGACCGGTTTTGCCCCACCTCACCACGTTTTCCCTCTTTTTTAGCGTTTGTTGCGCCGTATCCATTCCCGACGTGCATTCCTCCCCCTCCTCTTCCTCCCCCTTTCAGCCGCATCAATGTCGGGGAGCAGTTGCAGGCGGAGCTGCCTGCCCTGCGGGACAGATCCCTCTTGGAAGAGGAGGACGAAGGAGCCTCCCTGGTTTGGAAGCCCTGGGGTGACGTGGAAAGCAACCCCGAGCCGCAGGAGAAAGGTTTCTCTTCAGGCTTTTCTTGTGGGAAAGGGGCAAATTCCACCTTTTCAGAGTTACTTGATAGGGCGTTTGGGTTCTCTCCCGTCTTGTCTTGGCCCCGTAGCGTTGGAGGGAAGGAGATGGCTCGTTTTTGGGAGGGAAGTGGCTAGATAAGAGCCGATGGTGCTCTCGGGAGCATCTTCCCTGAGAAAGGGGGGGTTTTGGCGGTCCCAGCTCATCTGCAGCCAGGGAGGAGTTTCTCTCTGGAGATCCCGCTCCCAAAGCTCTTGAAAGAGCCTTTTTTTTGTCCATCAGAAGACTTTTGGCCTCATCCAGAAGGAGGTAAAGCCGTTGGAGCGGGGCGGAGCTGGTTAGCGGGGAGGCTTTTAACCCAGAAAGCCCTATTTTCAATCCCCCGTTGGAATCCTGTCCTTAGGACCCTTCTTCCTGCTAAAACCCCAGCGGGAGAAGACATCATTGCCCTCCTTTGTAATGACAAGGGAGTCTTTAATATCCCTGGATTTCTCCCCATAGATCCAGAGGCAAACCGTGGCCCAGTGTGTTGCCTCTTGTTACTTCTGGAGGAAGACAGTGCGATTTGGGTGCACCTGCTGGAGAAAAGGGTCAAGAGAGTCCGGGATGAGGTGGAAAAAGCCAAAGGCGAGGTAAAAAAGCTGCTGGGGGGGTTTGTTTCCTGGACGAATCCATCTGCTCAAACGTTCCTTGCCAGGAAAGAGGGATTTGCTTCACGGAAAGAGATATTATTTTAATTTTTGGTGGGCGGGGGAAGGGGGTGGCTGTGTGGCTTCAGTGCGTGGGAATTGCACCTTTTCAGCCCCTTTGATAGATTTTGTGGAGGAAAGTGCTTTTCCGCTTGGGACAGTGGAAATAATACAGTTTTTCTTGCACCCCGTTGTGGCTTTGCACCCCGTTTTCCCATTGTTTTTTTGGCTGTTTAGACTTTACCTGGGCTGATAAACCGGGTGAAATCCATGGCCAAAAAATCTTATTTTTCTGCCTTTTTGAGCCATTTCAAGTTATTTTGTCCCTGGTTTGCAGGCCGTCTGCCCCCAGAAGAAGAGGCCACGTGCGACCGCCAAAGACAAGCCCACGCCGGGGCGTCACCACCCGCAGCCCCACAGCGCCTGCGTCTCCTCCGGGGATGCCGGGACCTCCCTGTGCTGGGACTTGCCCTGAGGTGAGTGCGGAAGGTCAGCCCTCCCTTTTTCTTCCCCAAATGCCTCCTTTGGGTTCAGAAAAGCACCCTGGGTGGGGGGGTGGGGGGGGCGGGGTCAGAAGGGAAGGGCAGCTGGAGGATTGCCCTTGCCCAGGTGCCTCTTGGTGGTTTTATTTGACTTTCAAACCCCAACGTTCTGTCTTTTTGGAGTCGGGGAGACCTTCCGCGGAGCCGTGAGGTTCAGAGCGGCCCCTCCTTGTGCAAAAGCCTCAGGTTTCCCCTTTTTGCCCAGGACAAACTCAAGTTCCATTGAGTTTTGTGTCCCGAGGCTTGCCCGCTCCAGTCCCTCACATCCAGCAAAATGCCTCCAGTTTTAATTTGACCTCATTTGAAGTGATCGCCCAATTAATTCTCCTAATTTAACCCCCCCAAAATCCATCTTCTTTAACCACCAGCATCCAGACTGGTGTCGTTTCTATGAAGCTGGGTCTAATGGATTTCTAGAGGAAGGACTTACAAATCCCTTTTTCCTTTGTTCTGCTGCCTTGTCCCTAAGGGCAGTTTCCCCCGGGGTCCTATTTCCTAACTCCTTGAAGAGCTGGAAGTTTGCTTTCTTAAAATGTGGCGTCCTAACTGTGCTTCTCGTGGGCTTCCAACTTGTGAAGAGAGTGAACTGCACTAGAGCATGATGACTGCAGCCCATGGACTAGGGGATTGGGGGATGGAAAGGGCCCCCGGGGTTTCGCTTTGCTCCTTTTGCTTCTAGAAAAGCCCCAAATGGCTCAATCCCCGCCTTCTGGCCCGGGGCAGCCGCAGGGGTGAAGTGGTAGCCGGAGGGTCCATCTCCAGAGCCCTGATTTCCCTGAGAAGGGGGAAATTTTGTGGGGGATGGAGTGGTGTGTGAGGAGGAGGAGGGCAAGGAAGGCTAAAGGAGGTTCTTGGCGGAAAGATTTTTATCCCCAGCGTGGTTTTGTCAGATTTTTTGGGCAGAACCTCCAGGATTTTGGGGTTCTTTTGATGGAGGATGAGGCAAAAATCCACGTTGAGCCGTGGGAATGAGGGCGACCCCTGGGAAAACGGGAGGAGGGAACTGGGGGTGGGGGTGGGTGTCGCTCGGCCCCTTCTCCACAGCGTGTTTTTGGGTGGAGGGTCCCCCATATGGGCCAGAAACCCTCCCAAAGGCCCAGTGCTGTCCCAGTAAAGCACTGGTTTTGCTGACGTCACAGGCCGTTGCCGGCCTCCCGCGTTCCACACAACATTCCGAGGCGGCGGTCGCTCGCTGGCCGTGGCTGTGGCAGCTTCCTACCGCTGTGGAGAGTGACATTCAGCAGTTGGATTGTTTTTTTGGGGAAACCCCCAAATTGTCCTGCCCGATGGGGCCCAAAAAGCCTCCAGTGGCCGAAGGGTAACGCTGGGGGTGGGAAGGGGCGGTGGAAGTTGGTGGCGGAAGACTGAGTGATGTTTTGCTGGGAAATAGGGACCGGTTTTGCCCCACCTCACCACGTTTTCCCTCTTTTTTAGCGTTTGTTGCGCCGTATCCATTCCCGACGTGCCTTCCTCCCCCTCCTCTTCCTCCCCCTTTCAGCCGCATCAATGTCGGGGAGCAGTTGCAGGCGGAGCTGCCTGCCCTGCGGGACAGATCCCTCTTGGAAGAGGAGGAGGAAGGAGCCTCCCTGGTTTGGAAGCCCTGGGGTGACGTGGAAAGCAAGGCCGAGCCGCAGGAGAAAGGTTTCTCTTCAGGCTTTTCTTGTGGGAAAGGGGCAAATTCCCCCTTTTCAGAGTTACTTGATAGGGCGTTTGGGTTCTCTCCCGTCTTGTCTTGGCCCCGTAGCGTTGGAGGGAAGGAGATGGCTCATTTTTGGGAGGAAGGTGGCTAGATAAGAGCCAATGGTGCTCTCGGGAGCATCTTCCATGAGAAAGGGGGGGGTTTGGCGGTCCCAGCTCATCTGCAGCCAGGGAGGAGTTTCTCTCTGGAGATCCCGCTCCAAAAGCTCTTGAGCGAGCCTTTTTTTTGTCCATCAGAAGACTTTTGGCCTCATCCAGAAGGAGGTAAAGCCGTTGGAGCGGGGCGGAGCTGGTTAGCGGGGAGGCTTTTAACCCAGAAAGCCCTATTTTCAATCCCCCGTTGGAATCCTGTCCTTAGGACCCTTCTTCCTGCTCAAAACCCAGCGGGAGAAGATATCATTGCCCTCCTTTGTAATGACAAGGGAGTCTTTAATATCCCTGGATTTCTGCCCATAGATCCAGAGGCAAACCGTGGCCCAGTGTGTTGACTCTTGTTACTTCTGGAGGAAGACAGTGCGATTTGGGTGCACCTGACCTCGCCTGCTGGAGAAAAGGGTCAAGAGAGTCCGGGATGAGGTGGAAAAAGCCAAAGGCGAGGTAAAAAAGCTGCTGGGGGGGTTTGTTTCCTGGACGAATCCATCTGCTCAAACGTTCCTTGCCAGGAAAGAGGGATTTGCTTCACGGAAAGAGATATTATTTTAATTTTTGGTGGGCGGGGGAAGGGGGTGGCTGTGTGGCTTCAGTGCGTGGGAATTGCACCTTTTCAGCCCCTTTGATAGATTTTGTGGAGGAAAGTGCTTTTCCGCTTGGGACAGTGGAAATAATACAGTTTTTCTTGCACCCCGTTGTGGCTTTGCACCCCGTTTTCCCATTGGTTTTTTTGGCTGTTTAGACTTTACCTGGGCTGATAAACCGTGTGAAATCCGTGGCCAAAAAAATCTTATTTTTCTGCCTTTTTGAGCCATTTCAAGTTATTTTGTCCCTGGTTTGCAGGCCGTCTGCCCCCAGAAGAAGAGGCCACGTGCGACCCCCAAAGACAAGCCCCCGCCGGGGCGTCACCACCCGCAGCCCCACAGCGCCTGCGTCTCCTCCGGGGATGCCGGGACCTCCCTGTGCTGGGACTTGCCCTGAGGTGAGTGCGGAAGGTCAGCCCTCCCTTTTTCTTCCCCAAATGCCTCCTTTGGGTTCAGAAAAGCACCCTGGGGGTGGTGGGGCGGGGGCAGAAGGGAAGGGCAGCTGGAGGATTGCCCTTGCCCAGGTGCCTCTTGGTGGTTTTATTTGACTTTCAACCCCCAACGTTCTGTCTTTTTGGAGTCGGGGAGAC
Source organism: Numenius arquata (assembly GCF_964106895.1). NCBI lineage: Eukaryota > Metazoa > Chordata > Aves > Charadriiformes > Scolopacidae > Numenius > Numenius arquata. The sequence continues at coordinate 18,580 of NW_027414781.1, forward strand.
CTTCCGCGGAGCCGTGAGGTTCAGAGCGGCCCCTCCTTGTGCAAAAGCCTCAGGTTTCCCCTTTTTGCCCAGGACAAACTCAAGTTCCATTGAGTTTTGTGGCCCGAGGCTTGCCCACTCCAGTCCCTCACAGCCAGCAAAATGCCTCCAGTTTTAATTTGACCTCATTTGAAGTGATCGCCCAATTAATTCTCCTAATTTAACCCCCACCGATCCATCTTCTTTAACCACCAGCATCCAGACCTGTGTCGTTTCTATGAAGCTGGGTCTAATGGATTTCTAGAGGAAGGACTTACAAATCCCTTTTTCCTTTGTTCTGCTCCCTTGTCCCTAAGGGCAGTTTCCCCCGGGGTCCTATTTCCTAACTCCTTGAAGAGCTGGAAGTTTGCTTTCTTAAAATGTGGCGTCCTAACTGTGCTTCTCGTGGGCTTCCAACTTGTGAAGAGAGTGAAGTGCACTAGAGCATGATGACTGCAGCCCATGGACTAGGGGCTTGGGGGATGGAAAGGGCCCCCGGGGTTTCGCTTTGCTCCTTTTGCTTCTAGAAAAGCCCCAAATGGCTCAATCCCCGCCTTCTGGCCCGGGGCAGCCGCAGGGGTGAAGTGGTAGCCGGAGGGTCCATCTCCAGAGCCCTGATTTCCCTGAGAAGGGGGAAATTTTGTGGGGGATGGAGTGGTGTGTGAGGAGGAGGAGGGCAAGGAAGGCTAAAGGAGGTTCTTGGCGGAAAGATTTTTATCCCCAGCGTGGTTTTGTCAGATTTTTTGGGCAGAACCTCCAGGATTTTGGGGTTCTTTTGATGGAGGATGAGGCAAAAATCCACGTTGAGCCGTGGGAATGAGGGCGACCCCATGGAAAACGGGAGGAGGGAACTGAGGGTGGGGGTGGGTGTCGCTCGGCCCCTTCTCCACAGCGTGTTTTTGGGTGGAGGGTCCCCCATATGGGCCAGAAACGCCCCCAAAGGCCCAGTGCTGTCCCAGTAAAGCACTGGTTTTGCTGACGTCACAGGCCGTTGCCGGCCTCCCGCGTTCCACACAACATTCCGAGGCGGCGGTCGCTCGCTGGCCGTGGCTGTGGCAGCTTCCTACCGCTGTGGAGAGTGACATTCAGCAGTTGGATTGTTTTTTTGGGGAAACCCCCAAATTGTCCTGCCCGATGGGGCCCAAAAAGCCTCCAGTGGCCGAAGGGTAACGCTGGGGGTGGGAAGGGGCAGTGGAAGTTGGTGGCGGAAGACTGAGTGATGTTTTGCTGGGCAATAGGGACCGGTTTTGCCCCACCTCACCACGTTTTCCCTCTTTTTTAGCGTTTGTTGCGCCATATCCATTCCCGACGTGCCTTCCTCCCCCTCCTCTTCCTCCCCCTTTCAGCCGCATCAGTGTCGGGGAGCAGTTGCAGGCGGAGCTGCCTGCCCTGCGGGACAGATCCCTCTTGGAAGAGGAGGAGGAAGGAGCCTCCCTGGTTTGGAAGCCCTGGGGTGACGTGGAAAGCAAGCCCGAGCCGCAGGAGAAAGGTTTCTCTTCAGGCTTTTCTTGTGGGAAAGGGGCAAATTCCCCCTTTTCAGAGTTACTTGATAGGGCGTTTGGGTTCTCTCCCGTCTTGTCTTGGCCCCGTAGCGTTGGAGGGAAGGAGATGGCTCGTTTTTGGGAGGAAAGTGGCTAGATAAGAGCCGATGGTGCTCTCGGGAGCATCTTCCATGAGAAAGGGGGGGTTTGGCGGTCCCAGCTCATCTGCAGCCAGGGAGGAGTTTCTCTCTGGAGATCCCGCTCCCAAAGCTCTTGAAAGAGCCTTTTTTTTGTCCATCAGAAGACTTTTGGCCTCATCCAGAAGGAGGTAAAGCCGTTGGAGCGGGGCGGAGCTGGTTAGCGGGGAGGCTTTTAACCCAGAAAGCCCTATTTTCAATCCCCCGTTGGAATCCTGTCCTTAGGACCCTTCTTCCTGCTAAAAACCCAGCGGGAGAAGACATCATTGCCCTCCTTTGTAATGACAAGGGAGTCTTTAATATCCCTGGATTTCTGCCCATAGATCCAGAGGCAAACCGTGGCCCAGTGTGTTGACTCTTGTTACTTCTGGAGGAAGACAGTGCGATTTGGGTGCACCTGACCTCGCCTGCTGGAGAAAAGGGTCAAGAGAGTCCGGGATGAGGTGGAAAAAGCCAAAGGCGAGGTAAAAAAGCTGCTGGGGGGGTTTGTTTCCTGGACGAATCCATCTGCTCAAACGTTCCTTGCCAGGAAAGAGGGATTTGCTTCACGGAAAGAGATATTATTTTAATTTTTGGTGGGCGGGGGAAGGGGGTGGCTGTGTGGCTTCAGTGCGTGGGAATTGCACCTTTTCAGCCCCTTTGATAGATTTTGTGGAGGAAAGTGCTTTTCCGCTTGGGACAGTGGAAATAATACAGTTTTTCTTGCACCCCGTTGTGGCTTTGCACCCCGTTTTCCCATTGGTTTTTTTGGCTGTTTAGACTTTACCTGGGCTGATAAACCGTGTGAAATCCGTGGCCAAAAAAATCTTATTTTTCTGCCTTTTTGAGCCATTTCAAGTTATTTTGTCCCTGGTTTGCAGGCCGTCTGCCCCCAGAAGAAGAGGCCACGTGCGACCCCCAAAGACAAGCCCCCGCCGGGGCGTCACCACCCGCAGCCCCACAGCGCCTGCGTCTCCTCCGGGGATGCCGGGACCTCCCTGTGCTGGGACTTGCCCTGAGGTGAGTGCGGAAGGTCAGCCCTCCCTTTTTCTTCCCCAAATGCCTCCTTTGGGTTCAGAAAAGCACCCTGGGGGTGGTGGGGCGGGGGCAGAAGGGAAGGGCAGCTGGAGGATTGCCCTTGCCCAGGTGCCTCTTGGTGGTTTTATTTGACTTTCAACCCCCAACGTTCTGTCTTTTTGGAGTCGGGGAGACCTTCCGCGGAGCCGTGAGGTTCAGAGCGGCCCCTCCTTGTGCAAAAGCCTCAGGTTTCCCCTTTTTGCCCAGGACAAACTCAAGTTCCATTGAGTTTTGTGGCCCGAGGCTTGCCCACTCCAGTCCCTCACAGCCAGCAAAATGCCTCCAGTTTTAATTTGACCTCATTTGAAGTGATCGCCCAATTAATTCTCCTAATTTAACCCCCACCGATCCATCTTCTTTAACCACCAGCATCCAGACCTGTGTCGTTTCTATGAAGCTGGGTCTAATGGATTTCTAGAGGAAGGACTTACAAATCCCTTTTTCCTTTGTTCTGCTCCCTTGTCCCTAAGGGCAGTTTCCCCCGGGGTCCTATTTCCTAACTCCTTGAAGAGCTGGAAGTTTGCTTTCTTAAAATGTGGCGTCCTAACTGTGCTTCTCGTGGGCTTCCAACTTGTGAAGAGAGTGAAGTGCACTAGAGCATGATGACTGCAGCCCATGGACTAGGGGCTTGGGGGATGGAAAGGGCCCCCGGGGTTTCGCTTTGCTCCTTTTGCTTCTAGAAAAGCCCCAAATGGCTCAATCCCCGCCTTCTGGCCCGGGGCAGCCGCAGGGGTGAAGTGGTAGCCGGAGGGTCCATCTCCAGAGCCCTGATTTCCCTGAGAAGGGGGAAATTTTGTGGGGGATGGAGTGGTGTGTGAGGAGGAGGAGGGCAAGGAAGGCTAAAGGAGGTTCTTGGCGGAAAGATTTTTATCCCCAGCGTGGTTTTGTCAGATTTTTTGGGCAGAACCTCCAGGATTTTGGGGTTCTTTTGATGGAGGATGAGGCAAAAATCCACGTTGAGCCGTGGGAATGAGGGCGACCCCATGGAAAACGGGAGGAGGGAACTGAGGGTGGGGGTGGGTGTCGCTCGGCCCCTTCTCCACAGCGTGTTTTTGGGTGGAGGGTCCCCCATATGGGCCAGAAACGCCCCCAAAGGCCCAGTGCTGTCCCAGTAAAGCACTGGTTTTGCTGACGTCACAGGCCGTTGCCGGCCTCCCGCGTTCCACACAACATTCCGAGGCGGCGGTCGCTCGCTGGCCGTGGCTGTGGCAGCTTCCTACCGCTGTGGAGAGTGACATTCAGCAGTTGGATTGTTTTTTTGGGGAAACCCCCAAATTGTCCTGCCCGATGGGGCCCAAAAAGCCTCCAGTGGCCGAAGGGTAACGCTGGGGGTGGGAAGGGGCAGTGGAAGTTGGTGGCGGAAGACTGAGTGATGTTTTGCTGGGCAATAGGGACCGGTTTTGCCCCACCTCACCACGTTTTCCCTCTTTTTTAGCGTTTGTTGCGCCATATCCATTCCCGACGTGCCTTCCTCCCCCTCCTCTTCCTCCCCCTTTCAGCCGCATCAGTGTCGGGGAGCAGTTGCAGGCGGAGCTGCCTGCCCTGCGGGACAGATCCCTCTTGGAAGAGGAGGAGGAAGGAGCCTCCCTGGTTTGGAAGCCCTGGGGTGACGTGGAAAGCAAGCCCGAGCCGCAGGAGAAAGGTTTCTCTTCAGGCTTTTCTTGTGGGAAAGGGGCAAATTCCCCCTTTTCAGAGTTACTTGATAGGGCGTTTGGGTTCTCTCCCGTCTTGTCTTGGCCCCGTAGCGTTGGAGGGAAGGAGATGGCTCGTTTTTGGGAGGAAAGTGGCTAGATAAGAGCCGATGGTGCTCTCGGGAGCATCTTCCATGAGAAAGGGGGGGTTTGGCGGTCCCAGCTCATCTGCAGCCAGGGAGGAGTTTCTCTCTGGAGATCCCGCTCCCAAAGCTCTTGAAAGAGCCTTTTTTTTGTCCATCAGAAGACTTTTGGCCTCATCCAGAAGGAGGTAAAGCCGTTGGAGCGGGGCGGAGCTGGTTAGCGGGGAGGCTTTTAACCCAGAAAGCCCTATTTTCAATCCCCCGTTGGAATCCTGTCCTTAGGACCCTTCTTCCTGCTAAAAACCCAGCGGGAGAAGACATCATTGCCCTCCTTTGTAATGACAAGGGAGTCTTTAATATCCCTGGATTTCTGCCCATAGATCCAGAGGCAAACCGTGGCCCAGTGTGTTGACTCTTGTTACTTCTGGAGGAAGACAGTGCGATTTGGGTGCACCTGACCTCGCCTGCTGGAGAAAAGGGTCAAGAGAGTCCGGGATGAGGTGGAAAAAGCCAAAGGCGAGGTAAAAAAGCTGCTGGGGGGGTTTGTTTCCTGGACGAATCCATCTGCTCAAACGTTCCTTGCCAGGAAAGAGGGATTTGCTTCACGGAAAGAGATATTATTTTAATTTTTGGTGGGCGGGGGAAGGGGGTGGCTGTGTGGCTTCAGTGCGTGGGAATTGCACCTTTTCAGCCCCTTTGATAGATAATGTGGAGGAAAGTGCTTTTCCGCTTGGGACAGTGGAAATAATACAGTTTTTCTTGCACCCCGTTGTGGCTTTGCACCCCGTTTTCCCATTGGTTTTTTGGCTGTTTAGACTTTACCTGGGCTGATAAACCGGGTGAAATCCGTGGCCAAAAAATCTTATTTTTCTGCCTTTTTGAGCCATTTCAAGTTATTTTGTCCCTGGTTTGCAGGCCGTCTGCCACCAGAAGAAGAGGCCATGTGCGACCCCCAAAGACAAGCCCACGCCGGGGCGTCACCACCCGCAGCCCCACAGCGCCTGCGTCTCCTCCGGGGATGCCGGGACCTCCCTGTGCTGGGACTTGCCCTGAGGTGAGTGCGGAAGGTCAGCCCTCCCTTTTTCTTCCCCAAATGCCTCCTTTGGGTTCAGAAAAGCACCCTGGGGCCGGGGAGGGGGCAGGGGGCAGAAGGGAAGGGCAGCTGGAGGATTGCCCTTGCCCGGGTGCCTCTTGGTGGTTTTATTTGACTTTCAACCCCCAACGTTCTGTCTTTTTGGAGTCGGGGAGACCTTCCCCGGAGCCGTGAGGTTCAGAGCGGCCCCTCCTTGTGCAAAAGCCTCAGGTTTCCCCTTTTTGCCCAGGACAAACTCAAGTTCCATTGAGTTTTGTGGCCCGAGGCTTGCCCACTCCAGTCCCTCACAGCCAGCAAAATGCCTGCAGTTTTAATTTGACCTCATTTGAAGTGATCGCCCAATTAATTCTCCTAATTTAACCCCCACCGATCCATCTTCTTTAACCACCAGCATCCAGACCGGTGTCGTTTCTATGAAGCTGGGTCTAATGGATTTCTAGAGGAAGGACTTACAAATCCCTTTTTCCTTTGTTCTGCTGCCTTGCCCCTAAGGGCAGTTTCCCACGGGGTCCTATTTCCTAACTCCTTGAAGAGCTGGAAGTTTGCTTTCTTAAAATGTGGCGTCCTAACTGTGCTTCTCGTGGGCTTCCAACTTGTGAAGAGAGTGAAGTGCACTAGAGCATGATGACTGCAGCCCATGGACTAGGGGCTTGGGGGATGGAAAGGGCCCCCGGGGTTTCGCTTTGCTCCTTTTGCTTCTAGAAAAGCCCCAAATGGCTCAATCCCCGCCTTCTGGCCCGGGGCAGCCGCAGGGGTGAAGTGGTAGCCGGAGGGTCCATCTCCAGAGCCCTGATTTCCCTGAGAAGGGGGAAATTTTGTGGGGGATGGAGTGGTGTGTGAGGAGGAGGAGGAGGGCAAGGAAGGCTAAAGGAGGGTCTTGGCGGAAAGATTTTTATCCCCAGCGTGGTTTTGTCAGATTTTTTGGGCAGAACCTCCAGGATTTTGGGGTTCTTTTGATGGAGGATGAGGCAAAAATCCACGTTGAGCCGTGGGAATGAGGGCGACCCCTGGGAAAACGGGAGGAGGGAACTGGGGGTGGGGGTGGGTGTCGCTCGGCCCCTTCTCCACAGCGTGTTTTTGGGTGGAGGGTCCCCCATATGGGCCAGAAACCCCCCCAAAGGCCCAGTGCTGTCCCAGTAAAGCACTGGTTTTGCTGACGTCACAGGCCGTTGCCGGCCTCCCGCGTTCCACACAACATTCCGAGGCGGCGGTCGCTCGCTGGCCGTGGCTGTGGCAGCTTCCTACCGCTGTGGAGAGTGACATTCAGCAGTTGGATTGTTTTTTTGGGGAAACCCCCAAATTGTCCTGCCCGATGGGGCCCAAAAAGCCTCCAGTGGCCGAAGGGTAACGCTGGGGGTGGGAAGGGGCGGTGGAAGTTGGTGGCGGAAGACTGAGTGATGTTTTGCTGGGCAATAGGGACCGGTTTTGCCCCACCTCACCACGTTTTCCCTCTTTTTTAGCGTTTGTTGCGCCGTATCCATTCCCGACGTGCCTTCCTCCCCCTCCTCTTCCTCCCCCTTTCAGCCGCATCAATGTCGGGGAGCAGTTGCAGGCGGAGCTGCCTGCCCTGCGGGACAGATCCCTCTTGGAAGAGGAGGAGGAAGGAGCCTCCCTGGTTTGGAAGCCCTGGGGTGACGTGGAAAGCAAGCCCGAGCCGCAGGAGAAAGGTTTCTCTTCAGGCTTTTCTTGTGGGAAAGGGGCAAATTCCCCCTTTTCAGAGTTACTTGATAGGGCGTTTGGGTTCTCTCCCGTCTTGTCTTGGCCCCGTAGCGTTGGAGGGAAGGAGATGGCTCATTTTTGGGAGGAAGGTGGCTAGATAAGAGCCAATGGTGCTCTCGGGAGCATCTTCCATGAGAAAGGGGGGGGTTTGGCGGTCCCAGCTCATCTGCAGCCAGGGAGGAGTTTCTCTCTGGAGATCCCGCTCCCAAAGCTCTTGAAAGAGCCTTTTTTTTGTCCATCAGAAGACTTTTGGCCTCATCCAGAAGGAGGTAAAGCCGTTGGAGCGGGGCGGAGCTGGTTAGCGGGGAGGCTTTTAACCCAGAAAGCCCTATTTTCAATCCCCCGTTGGAATCCTGTCCTTAGGACCCTTCTTCCTGCTCAAAACCCAGCGGGAGAAGACATCATTGCCCTCCTTTGTAATGACAAGGGAGTCTTTAATATCCCTGGATTTCTCCCCATAGATCCAGAGGCAAACCGTGGCCCAGTGTGTTGACTCTTGTTACTTCTGGAGGAAGACAGTGCGATTTGGGTGCACCTGACCTCGCCTGCTGGAGAAAAGGGTCAAGAGAGTCCGGGATGAGGTGGAAAAAGCCAAAGGCGAGGTAAAAAAGCTGCTGGGGGGGTTTGTTTCCTGGACGAATCCATCTGCTCAAACGTTCCTTGCCAGGAAAGAGGGATTTGCTTCACGGAAAGAGATATTATTTGAATTTTTGGCGGGCGGGGGAAGGGGGTGGCTGTGTGGCTTCAGTGCGTGGGAATTGCACCTTTTCAGCCCCTTTGATAGATTTTGTGGAGGAAAGTGCTTTTCCGCTTGGGACAGTGGAAATAATACAGTTTTTCTTGCACCCCGTTGTGGCTTTGCACCCCGTTTTCCCATTGGTTTTTTTGGCTGTTTAGACTTTACCTGGGCTGATAAACCGGGTGAAATCCGTGGCCAAAAAATCTTATTTTTCTGCCTTTTTGAGCCATTTCAAGTTATTTTGTCCCTGGTTTGCAGGCCGTCTACCACCAGAAGAAGAGGCCACGTGCGACCACCAAAGACAAGCCCCCGCCGGGGCGTCACCACCCGCAGCCCCACAGCGCCTGCGGCTCCTCCGGGGATGCCGGGACCTCCCTGTGCTGGGACTTGCCCTGAGGTGAGTGCGGAAGGTCAGCCCTCCCTTTTTCTTCCCCAAATGCCTCCTTTGGGTTCAGAAAAGCACCCTGGGGGGGTGGGGGGTGGGGGGCAGAAGGGAAGGGCAGCTGGAGGATTGCCCTTGCCCAGGTGCCTCTTGGTGGTTTTATTTGACTTTCAACCCGCAACGTTCTGTTTTTTTGGTGTCGGGGAGACCTTCCCCGGAGCCGTGAGGTTCAGAGCGGCCCCTCCTTGTGCAAAAGCCTCAGGTTTGCCCTTTTTGCCCAGGACAAACTCAAGTTCCATTGAGTTTTGTGTCCCGAGGCTTGCCCACTCCAGTCCCTCACAGCCAGCAAAATGCCTCCAGTTTTAATTTGACCTCATTTGAAGTGATCGCCCAATTAATTCTCCTAATTTAACCCCCCCAAAATCCATCCTCTTTAACCACCAGCATCCAGACCGGTGTCGTTTCTATGAAGCTGGGTCTAATGGATTTCTAGAGGAAGGACTTACAAATCCCTTTTTCCTTTGTTCTGCTCCCTTGTCCCTAAGGGCAGTTTCCCCCGGGGTCCTATTTCCTAACTCCTTGAAGAGCTGGAAGTTTGCTTTCTTAAAATGTGGCGTCCTAACTGTGCTTCTCGTGGGCTTCCAACTTGTGAAGAGAGTGAAGTGCACTAGAGCATGATGACTGCAGCCCATGGACTAGGGGATTGGGGGATGGAAAGGGCCCCCGGGGTTTCGCTTTGCTCGTTTCGCTTCTAGAAAAGCCCCAAATGGCTCAATCCCCGCCTTCTGGCCCGGGGCAGCCGCAGGGGTGAAGTGGTAGCCGGAGGGTCCATCTCCAGAGCCATGATTTCCCTGAGAAGGGGGAAATTTTGTGGGGGATTGAGCGGTGTGTGAGGAGGAGGAGGGCAAGGAAGGCTAAAGGAGGGTCTTGGCGGAAAGATTTTTATCCCCAGCATGGTTTTGTCCGATTTTTTGGGCAGAACCTCCAGGATTTTGGGGTTCTTTTGATGGAGGATGAGGCAAAAATCCACGTTGAGCCGTGGGAATGAGGGCGACCCCTGGGAAAACGGGAGGAGGGAACTGGGGGTGGGGGTGGGTGTCGCTCGGCCCCTTCTCCACAGCGTGTTTTTGGGTGGAGGGTCCCCCATATGGGCCAGAAACCCCCCCAAAGGCCCAGTGCTGTCCCAGTAAAGCACTGGTTTTGCTGACGTCACAGGCCGTTGCCGGCCTCCCGCGTTCCACACAACATTCCGAGGCGGCGGTCGCTCGCTGGCCGTGGCTGTGGCAGCTTCCTACCGCTGTGGAGAGTGACATTCAGCAGTTGGATTGTTTTTTTGGGGAAACCCCCAAATTGTCCTGCCCGATGGGGCCCAAAAAGCCTCCAGTGGCCGAAGGGTAACGCTGGGGGTGGGAAGGGGCGGTGGAAGTTGGTGGCGGAAGACTGAGTGATGTTTTGCTGGGCAATAGGGACCGGTTTTGCCCCACCTCACCACGTTTTCCCTCTTTTTTAGCGTTTGTTGCGCCGTATCCATTCCCGACGTGCCTTCCTCCCCCTCCTCTTCCTCCCCCTTTCAGCCGCATCAATGTCGGGGAGCAGTTGCAGGCGGAGCTGCCTGCCCTGCGGGACAGATCCCTCCTTGAAGAGGAGGACGAAGGAGCCTCCCTGGTTTGGAAGCCCTGGGGTGACGTGGAAAGCAAGCCCGAGCCGCAGGAGAAAGGTTTCTCTTCAGGCTTTTCTTGTGGGAAAGGGGCAAATTCCCCCTTTTCAGAGTTACTTGATAGGGCGTTTGGGTTCTCTCCCGTCTTGTCTTGGCCGCGTAGCGTTGGAGGGAAGGAGATGGCTCGTTTTTGGGAGGAAAGTGGCTAGATAAGAGCCGATCGTGCTCTCGGGAGCATCTTCCATGAGAAAGGGGGGTTTTGGCGGTCCCAGCTCATCTGCAGCCAGGGAGGAGTTTCTCTCTGGAGATCCCGCTCTCAAAGCTCTTGAAAGAGCCTTTTTTTTGTCCATCAGAAGACTTTTCGCCTCATCCAGAAGGAGGTAAAGCCGTTGGAGTGGGGCGGAGCTGGTTAGCGGGGAGGCTTTTAACCCAGTGACGCGCGGAAACAAACCTTACAACTCGCAGAGAGTTATAAAGCAGGTCTGTTTATTGCGGCGCCGGGTGCAAGGGGGATTTCTTCTCCAAACTTGCACACCGGTTTGTGAAACAATCGTCTATTTATGGTGAAAAGCATACATATTCATTAAGGTGGGCTGGGTTATTATAATTAATTCTAAGAAAAGGCATTACTATTGTAATTATTTCTAAGAACTCATTATCATAAATCTCCTCCCCTTGCCGCATGCGCACTGCCGCCTGGTGGTCGTGGGCCGGGGTCTTCTGGAGGAAGGCTCGCAGTCTTCTTCACCGGGTACCTTCACCTTTGTCCCAGAAAGCTTGGGTTGGCCGGATCCCAAACCGCAGAACTAGTCCCGACCAGATGGACACCTTTCCCAGACAGTTGGGTCCCTCCTTAGCATGCAGGCTGCTCCCGCTATCTTATACACAAGGCCATTTCTTTATCTTGGAATGCTGGGCTCCGAGCTTTGTTCTTTCCCAGGCTGTACTAAATTCACACTAACAACCTTTAACCATTCCTTTTCTGAATCAAGTCCCCCCTTTTCTTTCACCTTTGTAAATTCTTTTACAATTGCCTATAACACACTCTCCCTCTCCATCTGATTTCTAAAATACTTCCCTGATTCCACCCGTTCACGGAGCTGATGCTTCTTCCATTGAATGTATTCGTCTTTGGCCCCCCTGGTACAACACATAAGACATCTAATTAATGCACACACTAAAGTTCCTAACATAAGTATTGCTACTAGAAGGATAAACAGTCGCTTAAGCCAAGCCAAGTTAGGTAACCACGAGGTTAACTTTTCCCAAAGGTCGGAAAACCCGAATGTGGTGTCATCTTGCGCAGTCAGATGCAAAATCTGAGTTTTAGCTATGAGATTTTGTAAGTCTTTCTCTATTCTTCCGTTTTGGTTTACATATGAGCAACAGCTTTGATTAATCACTGCACATAAGCCTCCCTCTTTCCAAGTTAATAAGTCTAATGCCATTCTGTTTTGTCCCACCACATTTGCTAATGACTGGACTTCTTGTTGAAGTGCCCGTATAGCATCGATTGTAGATTTCTCAAGCGCTTCTCTAGTGGCCGATATGTTTACAATTGCTTTCTCCAATTCACTGACGCCCAGGAACGGTATAAGCCACCTTGCAAAGCTATGGGATCTTGTTCCCCTCGTCACGAGAGGGTTTTCTACTCCCCGAATTCTCCTCCAAGGTGTTCTCAACATACCTGAGGGGATTTCAGACTGATTAAACACCGTATCCTGGCTAGTTAGATAGCCTATCGTGCAAGTTCCCTTCCATCCTGCGGGCAGCTGTTTTCTGCTATATCCATCTCCACACAACCACCAATACCCTTGAGGTAACTTACAGGGTCCAATAGTTGCTGTCAAATTCGCACCTAAAAACTTTCCTGCCTGATACCATCCATACTCCCACGAATATCCTTCTCCTTCAGAAACACCACTACTTTTATATGCAACTAGTTGGGTTTTGTCGCAAAAGTCAATATACGTTGCCTTTATCCCTGTTAGATCCCAATTCCCCACATCAACAGTTGTCTTATTAATCCAGAACTTGCTCCATCCCCAGGCTATTGTCTTATTCACCGGCCCCCTGTGTCTATATTCCCCGTGTTCCCAGGTACAATTGTTACTGCTAATTAATACCACAAGCTCTTCTTTCAATAGTTGTAAATCAAATCTGGGTCCTAAGGGGTAGACATTATCATCGTATTCACAATATCCATTCAACTCATTTCCCCCTTTTGCCCAAAATTTGGGCCAGGTTCCGTTGGCATAGTTCCAATTGCTTGCTGCCACCCCATATAGAGGTAATTTCATTTCTCCTTTAGGTAAGGTGGTACATACCCAACAATCTGACAGATTAGTAGCTTTTACCAATGTTTCCAGACTTCGTGTATATGTATTCGTATCCCATGTCCCTCCCCCCGAAATACAAAGTCCCGGCATGTTGACGACTATCAAGGTTACTAATGTCCATCTTTTCGTTGGAGGCGAAGCTTCAGGGGTCCGGTCTGCGTTGATGTCCATTGGGGTTCCGGAGCTCTCTTGACGCGAGTCCAATGGATCCAAGCGGCTTGTTCCTTAATCTTTATGGCCGTGTGAGTGGTCAGCAGTACCTGGAAGGGACCTTCCCACTTTGGCCTCAGTGGTGAATCTGTAAAAGACTTAACATATACATATTTCCTAACTCCTTGAAGAGCTGGAAGTTTGCTTTCTTAAAATGTGGCGTCCTAACTGTGCTTCTTGTGGGCTTCCAACTTGTGAAGAGAGTGAAGTGCACTAGAGCATGATGACTGCAGCCCATGGACTAGGGGATTGGGGGATGGAAAGGGCCCCCGGGGTTTCGCTTTGCTCCTTTTGCTTCTAGAAAAGCCCCAACTGGCTCAATGCCCGCCTTCTGGCCCGGGGCAGCCGCAGGGGTGAAGTGGTAGCCGGAGGGTCCCTCTCCAGAGCCCTGATTTCCCTGAGAAGGGGGAAATTTTGTGGGGGATGGAGTGGTGTGTGAGGAGGAGGAGGAGGGCAAGGAAGGCTAAAGGAGGGTGTTGGCGGAAAGATTTTTATCCCCAGCGTGGTTTTGTCCGATTTTTTGGGCAGAACCTCCAGGATTTTGGGGTTCTTTTGATGGAGGATGAGGCAAAAATCCACGTTCAGCCATGGGAATGAGGGCGACCCCTGGGAAAACGGGAGGAGGGAACTGGGGGTGGGGGTGGGTGTCGCTCGGCCCCTTCTCCACAGCGTGTTTTTGGGTGGAGGGTCCCCCATATGGGCCAGAAGCCCTCCCAAAGGCCCAGTGCTGTCCCAGTAAAGCACTGGTTTTGCTGACGTCACAGGCCGTTGCCGGCCTCCCGCGTTCCACACAACATTCCGAGGCGGCGGTCGCTCGCTGGCCGTGGCTGTGGCAGCTTCCTACCGCTGTGGAGAGTGACATTGAGCAGTTGGATTGTTTTTTTGGGGAAACCCCCAAATTGTCCTGCCCGATGGGGCCCAAAAAGCCTCCAGTGGCCGAAGGGTAACGCTGGGGGTGGGAAGGGGCGGTGGAAGTTGGTGGCGGAAGACTGAGTGATGTTTTGCTGGGAAATAGGGACCGGTTTTGCCCCACCTCACCACGTTTTCCCTCTTTTTTAGCGTTTGTTGCACCGTATCCATTCCCGACGTGCCTTCCTCCCCCTCCTCTTCCTCCCCCTTTCAGCCGCATCAATGTCGGGGAGCAGTTGCAGGCGGAGCTGCCTGCCCTGCGGGACAGATCCCTCTTGGAAGAGGAGGACGAAGGAGCCTCCCTGGTTTGGAAGCCCTGGGGTGACGTGGAAAGCAAGCCCGAGCCGCAGGAGAAAGGTTTCTCTTCAGGCTTTTCTTGTGGGAAAGGGGCAAATTCCCCCTTTTCAGAGTTACTTGATAGGGCGTTTGGGTTCTCTCCCGTCTTGTCTTGGCCGCGTAGCGTTGGAGGGAAGGAGATGGCTCGTTTTTGGGAGGAAAGTGGCTAGATAAGAGCCGATGGTGCTCTCGGAAGCATCTTCCATGAGAAAGGGGGGGTTTTGGCGGTCCCAGCTCATCTGCAGCCAGGGAGGAGTTTCTCTCTGGAGATCCCACCCCAAAAGCTCTTGAAAGAGCCTTTTTTTTGTCCATCAGAAGACTTTTGGCCTCATCCAGAAGGAGGTAAAGCCGTTGGAGTGGGGCGGAGCTGGTTAGCAGGGAGGCTTTTAACCCAGAAAGCCCTATTTTCAATCCCCCGTTGGAATCCTGTCCTTCCTGCTAAAACCCCAGCGGGAGAAGACATCATTGCCCTCCTTTGTAATGACAAGGGAGTCTTTAATATCCCTGGATTTCTGCCCATAGATCCAGAGGCAAACCGTGGCCCAGTGTGTTGACTCTTGTTACTTCTGGAGGAAGACAGTGCGATTTGGGTGCACCTGACCTCGCCTGCTGGAGAAAAGGGTCAAGAGAGTCCGGGATGAGGTGGAAAAAGCCAAAGGCGAGGTAAAAAAGCTGCTGGGGGGGTTTGTTTCCTGGACGAATCCATCTGCTCAAACGTTCCTTGCCAGGAAAGAGGGATTTGCTTCACGGAAAGAGATATTATTTGAATTTTTGGCGGGCGGGGGAAGGGGGTGGCTGTGTGGCTTCAGTGCGTGGGAATTGCACCTTTTCAGCCCCTTTGATAGATTTTGTGGAGGAAAGTGCTTTTCCGCTTGGGACAGTGGAAATAATACAGTTTTTCTTGCACCCCGTTGTGGCTTTGCACCCTGTTTTCCCATTGGCTTTTTGGCTGTTTAGACTTTACCTGGGCTGATAAACCGCGTGAAGTCCATGGCCAAAAAATCTTATTTTTCTGCCTTTTTGAGCCATTTCAAGTTATTTTGTCCCTGGTTTGCAGGCCGTCTGCCACCAGAAGAAGAGGCCCCGTGCGACCCCCAAAGACAAGCCCACGCCGGGGCGTCAGCACCCGCAGCCCCACAGCGCCTGCGGCTCCTCCGGGGATGCCGGGACCTCCCTGTGCTGGGACTTGCCCTGAGGTGAGTGTGGAAGGTCAGCCCTCCCTTTTTCTTCCCCAAATACCTCCTTTGGGTTCAGAAAAGCACCCTGGGGGAGGGGGTGGTGGGGCGGGGGCAGAAGGGAAGGGCAGCTGGAGGATTGCCCTTGCCCAGGTGCCTCTTGGTGGTTTTATTTGACTTTCAACCCCCAACGTTCTGTCTTTTTGGAGTCGGGGAGACCTTCCCCGGAGCCGTGAGGTTCAGAGCGGCCCCTCCTTGTGCAAAAGCCTCAGGTTTGCCCTTTTTGCCCAGGACAAACTCAAGTTCCATTGAGTTTTGTGTCCCGAGGCTTGCCCACTCCAGTCCCTCACAGCCAGCAAAATGCCTCCAGTTTTAATTTGACCTCATTTGAAGTGATCGCCCAATTAATTCTCCTAATTTAACCCCCCCAAAATCCATCCTCTTTAACCACCAGCATCCAGACCGGTGTCGTTTCTATGAAGCTGGGTCTAATGGATTTCTAGAGGAAGGACTTACAAATCCCTTTTTCCTTTGTTCTGCTCCCTTGTCCCTAAGGGCAGTTTCCCCCGGGGTCCTATTTCCTAACTCCTTGAAGAGCTGGAAGTTTGCTTTCTTAAAATGTGGCGTCCTAACTGTGCTTCTCGTGGGCTTCCAACTTGTGAAGAGAGTGAACTGCACTAGAGCATGATGACTGCAGCCCATGGACTAGGGGATTGGGGGATGGAAAGGGCCCCCGGGGTTTCGCTTTGCTCGTTTCGCTTCTAGAAAAGCCCCAAATGGCTCAATCCCCGCCTTCTGGCCCGGGGCAGCCGCAGGGGTGAAGTGGTAGCCGGAGGGTCCATCTCCAGAGCCCTGATTTCCCTGAGAAGGGGGAAATTTTGTGGGGGATTGAGCGGTGTGTGAGGAGGAGGAGGGCAAGGAAGGCTAAAGGAGGGTCTTGGCGGAAAGATTTTTATCCCCAGCATGGTTTTGTCCGATTTTTTGGGCAGAACCTCCAGGATTTTGGGGTTCTTTTGATGGAGGATGAGGCAAAAATCCACGTTGAGCCGTGGGAATGAGGGCGACCCCTGGGAAAACGGGAGGAGGGAACTGGGGGTGGGGGTGGGTGTCGCTCGGCCCCTTCTCCACAGCGTGTTTTTGGGTGGAGGGTCCCCCATATGGGCCAGAAACCCCCCCAAAGGCCCAGTGCTGTCCCAGTAAAGCACTGGTTTTGCTGACGTCACAGGCCGTTGCCGGCCTCCCGCGTTCCACACAACATTCCGAGGCGGCGGTCGCTCGCTGGCCGTGGCTGTGGCAGCTTCCTACCGCTGTGGAGAGTGACATTCAGCAGTTGGATTGTTTTTTTGGGGAAACCGCCAAATTGTCCTGCCCGATGGGGCCCAAAAAGCCTCCAGTGGCCGAAGGGTAACGCTGGGGGTGGGAAGGGGCGGTGGAAGTTGGTGGCGGAAGACTGAGTGATGTTTTGCTGGGCAATAGGGAGCGGTTTTGCCCCACCTCACCACGTTTTCCCTCTTTTTTAGCGTTTGTTGCGCCGTATCCATTCCCGACGTGCCTTCCTCCCCCTCCTCTTCCTCCCCCTTTCAGCCGCATCAATGTCGGGGAGCAGTTGCAGGCGGAGCTGCCTGCCCTGCGGGACAGATCCCTCCTTGAAGAGGAGGACGAAGGAGCCTCCCTGGTTTGGAAGCCCTGGGGTGACGTGGAAAGCAAGGCCGAGCCGCAGGAGAAAGGTTTCTCTTCAGGCTTTTCTTGTGGGAAAGGGGCAAATTCCCCCTTTTCAGAGTTACTTGATAGGGCGTTTGGGTTCTCTCCCGTCTTGTCTTGGCCGCGTAGCGTTGGAGGGAAGGAGATGGCTCGTTTTTGGGAGGAAAGTGGCTAGATAAGAGCCGATCGTGCTCTCGGGAGCATCTTCCATGAGAAAGGGGGGTTTTGGCGGTCCCAGCTCATCTGCAGCCAGGGAGGAGTTTCTCTCTGGAGATCCCGCTCTCAAAGCTCTTGAAAGAGCCTGTTTTTTTGTCCATCAGAAGACTTTTCGCCTCATCCAGAAGGAGGTAAAGCCGTTGGAGTGGGGCGGAGCTGGTTAGCGGGGAGGCTTTTAACCCAGTGACGCGCGGAAACAAACCTTACAACTCGCAGAGAGTTATAAAGCAGGTCTGTTTATTGCGGCGCCGGGTGCAAGGGGGATTTCTTCTCCAAACTTGCACACCGGTTTGTGAAACAATCGTCTATTTATGGTGAAAAGCATACATATTCATTAAGGTGGGCTGGGTTATTATAATTAATTCTAAGAAAAGGCATTACTATTGTAATTATTTCTAAGAACTCATTATCATAAGTCTCCTCCCCTTGCCGCATGCGCACTGCCGCCTGGTGGTCGTGGGCCGGGGTCTTCTGGAGGAAGGCTCGCAGTCTTCTTCACCGGGTACCTTCACCTTTGTCCCAGAAAGCTTGGGTTGGCCGGATCCCAAACCGCAGAACTAGTCCCGACCAGATGGACACCTTTCCCAGACAGTTGGGTCCCTCCTTAGCATGCAGGCTGCTCCCGCTATCTTATACACAAGGCCATTTCTTTATCTTGGAATGCTGGGCTCCGAGCTTTGTTCTTTCCCAGGCTGTACTAAATTCACACTAACAACCTTTAACCATTCCTTTTCTGAATCAAGTCCCCCCTTTTCTTTCACCTTTGTAAATTCTTTTACAATTGCCTATAACACACTCTCCCTCTCCATCTGATTTCTAAAATACTTCCCTGATTCCACCCGTTCACGGAGCTGATGCTTCTTCCATTGAATGTATTCGTCTTTGGCCCCCCTGGTACAACACATAAGACATCTAATTAATGCACACACTAAAGTTCCTAACATAAGTATTGCTACTAGAAGGATAAACAGTCGCTTAAGCCAAGCCAAGTTAGGTAACCACGAGGTTAACTTTTCCCAAAGGTCGGAAAACCCGAATGTGGTGTCATCTTGCGCAGTCAGATGCAAAATCTGAGTTTTAGCTATGAGATTTTGTAAGTCTTTCTCTATTCTTCCGTTTTGGTTTACATATGAGCAACAGCTTTGATTAATCACTGCACATAAGCCTCCCTCTTTCCAAGTTAATAAGTCTAATGCCATTCTGTTTTGTCCCACCACATTTGCTAATGACTGGACTTCTTGTTGAAGTGCCCGTATAGCATCGATTGTAGATTTCTCAAGCGCTTCTCTAGTGGCCGATATGTTTACAATTGCTTTCTCCAATTCACTGACGCCCAGGAACGGTATAAGCCACCTTGCAAAGCTATGGGATCTTGTTCCCCTCGTCACGAGAGGGTTTTCTACTCCCCGAATTCTCCTCCAAGGTGTTCTCAACATACCTGAGGGGATTTCAGACTGATTAAACACCGTATCCTGGCTAGTTAGATAGCCTATCGTGCAAGTTCCCTTCCATCCTGCGGGCAGCTGTTTTCTGCTATATCCATCTCCACACAACCACCAATACCCTTGAGGTAACTTACAGGGTCCAATAGTTGCTGTCAAATTCGCACCTAAAAACTTTCCTGCCTGATACCATCCATACTCCCACGAATATCCTTCTCCTTCAGAAACACCACTACTTTTATATGCAACTAGTTGGGTTTTGTCGCAAAAGTCAATATACGTTGCCTTTATCCCTGTTAGATCCCAATTCCCCACATCAACAGTTGTCTTATTAATCCAGAACTTGCTCCATCCCCAGGCTATTGTCTTATTCACCGGCCCCCTGTGTCTATATTCCCCGTGTTCCCAGGTACAATTGTTACTGCTAATTAATACCACAAGCTCTTCTTTCAATAGTTGTAAATCAAATCTGGGTCCTAAGGGGTAGACATTATCATCGTATTCACAATATCCATTCAACTCATTTCCCCCTTTTGCCCAAAATTTGGGCCAGGTTCCGTTGGCATAGTTCCAATTGCTTGCTGCCACCCCATATAGAGGTAATTTCATTTCTCCTTTAGGTAAGGTGGTACATACCCAACAATCTGACAGATTAGTAGCTTTTACCAATGTTTCCAGACTTCGTGTATATGTATTCGTATCCCATGTCCCTCCCCCCGAAATACAAAGTCCCGGCATGTTGACGACTATCAAGGTTACTAATGTCCATCTTTTCGTTGGAGGCGAAGCTTCAGGGGTCCGGTCTGCGTTGATGTCCATTGGGGTTCCGGAGCTCTCTTGACGCGAGTCCAATGGATCCAAGCGGCTTGTTCCTTAATCTTTATGGCCGTGTGAGTGGTCAGCAGTACCTGGAAGGGACCTTCCCACTTTGGCCTCAGTGGTGAATCTGTAAAAGACTTAACATATACATATTTCCTAACTCCTTGAAGAGCTGGAAGTTTGCTTTCTTAAAATGTGGCGTCCTAACTGTGCTTCTTGTGGGCTTCCAACTTGTGAAGAGAGTGAAGTGCACTAGAGCATGATGACTGCAGCCCATGGACTAGGGGACTGGGGGATGGAAAGGGCCCCCGGGGTTTCGCTTTGCTCCTTTTGCTTCTAGAAAAGCCCCAACTGGCTCAATCCCCGCCTTCTGGCCCGGGGCAGCCGCAGGGGTGAAGTGGTAGCCGGAGGGTCCCTCTCCAGAGCCCTGATTTCCCTGAGAAGGGGGAAATTTTGTGGGGGATGGAGTGGTGTGTGAGGAGGAGGAGGAGGGCAAGGAAGGCTAAAGGAGGGTGTTGGCGGAAAGATTTTTATCCCCAGCGTGGTTTTGTCAGATTTTTTGGGCAGAACCTCCAGGATTTTGGGGTTCTTTTGATGGAGGATGAGGCAAAAATCCACGTTCAGCCATGGGAATGAGGGCGACCCCTGGGAAAACGGGAGGAGGGAACTGGGGGTGGGGGTGGGTGTCGCTCGGCCCCTTCTCCACAGCGTGTTTTTGGGTGGAGGGTCCCCCATATGGGCCAGAAACCCTCCCAAAGGCCCAGTGCTGTCCCAGTAAAGCACTGGTTTTGCTGACGTCACAGGCCGTTGCCGGCCTCCCGCGTTCCACACAACATTCCGAGGCGGCGGTCGCTCGCTGGCCGTGGCTGTGGCAGCTTCCTACCGCTGTGGAGAGTGACATTCAGCAGTTGGATTGTTTTTTTGGGGAAACCCCCAAATTGTCCTGCCCGATGGGGCCCAAAAAGCCTCCAGTGGCCGAAGGGTAACGCTGGGGGTGGGAAGGGGCGGTGGAAGTTGGTGGCGGAAGACTGAGTGATGTTTTGCTGGGAAATAGGGACCGGTTTTGCCCCACCTCACCACGTTTTCCCTCTTTTTTAGCGTTTGTTGCGCCGTATCCATTCCCGACGTGCCTTCCTCCCCCTCCTCTTCCTCCCCCTTTCAGCCGCATCAATGTCGGGGAGCAGTTGCAGGCGGAGCTGCCTGCCCTGCGGGACAGATCCCTCTTGGAAGAGGAGGACGAAGGAGCCTCCCTGGTTTGGAAGCCCTGGGGTGACGTGGAAAGCAAGCCCGAGCCGCAGGAGAAAGGTTTCTCTTCAGGCTTTTCTTGTGGGAAAGGGGCAAATTCCCCCTTTTCAGAGTTACTTGATAGGGCGTTTGGGTTCTCTCCCGTCTTGTCTTGGCCGCGTAGCGTTGGAGGGAAGGAGATGGCTCGTTTTTGGGAGGAAAGTGGCTAGATAAGAGCCGATGGTGCTCTCGGAAGCATCTTCCATGAGAAAGGGGGGGTTTTGGCGGTCCCAGCTCATCTGCAGCCAGGGAGGAGTTTCTCTCTGGAGATCCCACCCCAAAAGCTCTTGAAAGAGCCTTTTTTTTGTCCATCAGAAGACTTTTGGCCTCATCCAGAAGGAGGTAAAGCCGTTGGAGCGGGGCGGAGCTGGTTAGCGGGGAGGCTTTTAACCCAGAAAGCCCTATTTTCAATCCCCCGTTGGAATCCTGTCCTTCCTGCTAAAAACCCAGCGGGAGAAGACATCATTGCCCTCCTTTGTAATGACAAGGGAGTCTTTAATATCCCTGGATTTCTCCCCATAGATCCAGAGGCAAACCGTGGCCCAGTGTGTTGACTCTTGTTACTTCTGGAGGAAGACAGTGCGATTTGGGTGCACCTGACCTCGCCTGCTGGAGAAAAGGGTCAAGAGAGTCCGGGATGAGGTGGAAAAAGCCAAAGGCGAGGTAAAAAAGCTGCTGGGGGGGTTTGTTTCCTGGACGAATCCATCTGCTCAAACGTTCCTTGCCAGGAAAGAGGGATTTGCTTCACGGAAAGAGATATTATTTGAATTTTTGGTGGGTGGGGGAAGGGGGTGGCTGTGTGGCTTCAGTGCGTGGGAATTGCACCTTTTCAGCCCCTTTGATAGATTTTGTGGAGGAAAGTGCTTTTCCGCTTGGGACAGTGGAAATAATACAGTTTTTCTTGCACCCCGTTGTGGCTTTGCACCCCGTTTTCCCATTGGCTTTTTGGCTGTTTAGACTTTACCTGGGCTGATAAACCGCGTGAAATCCATGGCCAAAAAATCTTATTTTTCTGCCTTTTTGAGCCATTTCAAGTTATTTTGTCCCTGGTTTGCAGGCCGTCTGCCACCAGAAGAAGAGGCCACGTGCGACCCCCAAAGACAAGCCCACGCCGGGGCGTCAGCACCCGCATCCCCACAGCGCCTGCGGCTCCTCCGGGGATGCCGGGACCTCCCTGTGCTGGGACTTGCCCTGAGGTGAGTGCGGAAGGTCAGCCCTCCCTTTTTCTTCCCCAAATGCCTCCTTTGGGTTCAGAAAAGCACCCTGGGGGGGTGGGGGGGCGGGGGCAGAAGGGAAGGGCAGCTGGAGGATTGCCCTTGCCCAGGTGCCTCTTGGTGGTTTTATTTGACTTTCAACCCCCAACATTCTGTCTTTTTGGAGTCGGGGAGACCTTCCCCGGAGCCGTGAGGTTCAGAGCGGCCCCTCCTTGTGCAAAAGCCTCAGGTTTGCCCTTTTTGCCCAGGACAAACTCAAGTTCCATTGAGTTTTGTGTCCCGAGGCTTGCCCACTCCAGTCCCTCACAGCCAGCAAAATGCCTCCAGTTTTAATTTGAGCTCATTTGAAGTGATCGCCCAATTAATTCTCCTAATTTAACCCCCCCAAAATCCATCTTCTTTAACCACCAGCATCCAGACCGGTGTCATTTCTATGAAGCTGGGTCTAATGGATTTCTAGAGGAAGGACTTACAAATCCCTTTTTCCTTTGTTCTGCTCCCTTGTCCCTAAGGGCAGTTTCCCCCGGGGTCCTATTTCCTAACTCCTTGAAGAGCTGGAAGTTTGCTTTCTTAAAATGTGGCGTCCTAACTGTGCTTCTCGTGGGCTTCCAACTTGTGAAGAGAGTGAAGTGCACTAGAGCATGATGACTGCAGCCCATGGACTAGGGGATTGGGGGATGGAAAGGGCCCCCGGGGTTTCGCTTTGCTCCTTTTGCTTCTAGAAAAGCCCCAAATGGCTCAATCCCCACCTTCTGGCCCGGGGCAGCCGCAGGGGTGAAGTGGTAGCCGGAGGGTCCATCTCCAGAGCCCTGATTTCCCTGAGAAGGGGGAAATGTTGTGGGGGATGGAGTGGTGTGTGAGGAGGAGGAGGGCAAGGAAGGCTAAAGGAGGGTCTTGGCGGAAAGATTTTTATCCCCAGCGTGGTTTTGTCAGATTTTTTGGGCAGAACCTCCAGGATTTTGGGGTTCTTTTGATGGAGGATGAGGCAAAAATCCACGTTGAGCCGTGGGAATGAGGGCGACCCCTGGGAAAACGGGAGGAGGGAACTGGGGGTGGGGGTGGGTGTCGCTCGGCCCCTTCTCCACAGCGTGTTTTTGGGTGGAGGGTCCCCCATATGGGCCAGAAACCCCCCCAAAGGCCCAGTGCTGTCCCAGTAAAGCACTGGTTTTGCTGACGTCACAGGCCGTTGCCGGCCTCCCGCGTTCCACACAACATTCCGAGGCGGCGGTCGCTCGCTGGCCGTGGCTGTGGCAGCTTCCTACCGCTGTGGAGAGTGACATTCAGCAGTTGGATTGTTTTTTTGGGGAAACCCCCAAATTGTCCTGCCCGATGGGGCCCAAAAAGCCTCCAGTGGCCGAAGGGTAACGCTGGGGGTGGGAAGGGGCGGTGGAAGTTGGTGGCGGAAGACTGAGTGATGTTTTGCTGGGCAATAGGGACCGGTTTTGCCCCACCTCACCACGTTTTCCCTCTTTTTTAGCGTTTGTTGCGCCGTATCCATTCCCGACGTGCCTTCCTCCCCCTCCTCTTCCTCCCCCTTTCAGCCGCATCAATGTCGGGGAGCAGTTGCAGGCGGAGCTGCCTGCCCTGCGGGACAGATCCCTCCTTGAAGAGGAGGAGGAAGGAGCCTCCCTGGTTTGGAAGCCCTGGGGTGACGTGGAAAGCAACCCCGAGCCGCAGGAGAAAGGTTTCTCTTCAGGCTTTTCTTGTGGGAAAGGGGCAAATTCCCCCTTTTCAGAGTTACTTGATAGGGCGTTTGGGTTCTCTCCCGTCTTGTCTTGGCCGCGTAGCGTTGGAGGGAAGGAGATGGCTCGTTTTTGGGAGGAAAGTGGCTAGATAAGAGCCGATGGTGCTCTCGGGAGCATCTTCCATGAGAAAGGGGGGTTTTGGCGGTCCCAGCTCATCTGCAGCCAGGGAGGAGTTTCTCTCTGGAGATCCCGCTCTCAAAGCTCTTGAAAGAGCCTGTTTTTTTGTCCATCAGAAGACTTTTGGCCTCATCCAGAAGGAGGTAAAGCCGTTGGAGCGGGGCGGAGCTGGTTAGCGGGGAGGCTTTTAACCCAATGACGCGCGGAAACAAACCTTACAACTCGCAGAGAGTTATAAAGCAGGTGTGTTTATTGCGGCGCCGGGTGCAAGGGGGATTTCTTCTCCAAACTTGCACACCGGTTTGTGAAACAATCGTCTATTTATGGTGAAAAGCATACATATTCATTAAGGTGGGCTGGGTTATTATAATTAATTCTAAGAAAAGGCATTACTATTGTAATTATTTCTAAGAACTCATTATCATAAATCTCCTCCCCTTGCCGCATGCGCACTGCCGCCTGGTGGTCGTGGGCCGGGGTCTTCTGGAGGAAGGCTCGCAGTCTTCTTCACCGGGTACCTTCACCTTTGTCCCAGAAAGCTTGGGTTGGCCGGATCCCAAACCGCAGAACTAGTCCCGACCAGATGGACACCTTTCCCAGACAGTTGGGTCCCTCCTTAGCATGCAGGCTGCTCCCGCTATCTTATACACAAGGCCATTTCTTTATCTTGGAATGCTGGGCTCCGAGCTTTGTTCTTTCCCAGGCTGTACTAAATTCACACTAACAACCTTTAACCATTCCTTTTCTGAATCAAGTCCCCCCTTTTCTTTCACCTTTGTAAATTCTTTTACAATTGCCTATAACACACTCTCCCTCTCCATCTGATTTCTAAAATACTTCCCTGATTCCACCCGTTCACGGAGCTGATGCTTCTTCCATTGAATGTATTCGTCTTTGGCCCCCCTGGTACAACACATAAGACATCTAATTAATGCACACACTAAAGTTCCTAACATAAGTATTGCTACTAGAAGGATAAACAGTCGCTTAAGCCAAGCCAAGTTAGGTAACCACGAGGTTAACTTTTCCCAAAGGTCGGAAAACCCGAATGTGGTGTCATCTTGCGCAGTCAGATGCAAAATCTGAGTTTTAGCTATGAGATTTTGTAAGTCTTTCTCTATTCTTCCGTTTTGGTTTACATATGAGCAACAGCTTTGATTAATCACTGCACATAAGCCTCCCTCTTTCCAAGTTAATAAGTCTAATGCCATTCTGTTTTGTCCCACCACATTTGCTAATGACTGGACTTCTTGTTGAAGTGCCCGTATAGCATCGATTGTAGATTTCTCAAGCGCTTCTCTAGTGGCCGATATGTTTACAATTGCTTTCTCCAATTCACTGACGCCCAGGAACGGTATAAGCCACCTTACAAAGCTATGGGATCTTGTTCCCCTCGTCACTAGAGGGTTTTCTACTCCCCGAATTCTCCTCCAGGGTGTTCTCAACATACCTGAGGGGATTTCAGACTGATTAAACACCGTATCCTGGCTAGTTAGATAGCCTATCGTGCAAGTTCCCTTCCATCCTGCGGGCAGCTGTTTTCTGCTATATCCATCTCCACACAACCACCAATACCCTTGAGGTAACTTACAGGGTCCAATAGTTGCTGTCAAATTCGCACCTAAAAACCTTCCTGCCTGATACCATCCATACTCCCAAGAATATCCTTCTCCTTCAGAAACACCACTACTTTTATATGCAACTAGTTGGGTTTTGTCGCAAAAGTCAATATACGTTGCCTTTATCCCTGTTAGATCCCAATTCCCCACATCAACAGTTGTCTTATTAATCCAGAACTCGCTCCATCCCCAGGCTATTGTCTTATTCACCGGCCCCCTGTGTCTATATTCCCCGTGTTCCCAGGTACAATTGTTACTGCTAATTAATACCACAAGCTCTTCTTTCAATAGTTGTAAATCAAATCTGGGTCCTAAGGGGTAGACATTATCATCGTATTCACAATATCCATTCAACTCATTTCCCCCGTTTGCCCAAAATTTGGGCCAGGTTCCGTTGGCATAGTTCCAATTGCTTGCTGCCACCCCATATAGAGGTAATTTCATTTCTCCTTTAGGTAAGGTGGTACATACCCAACAATCTGACAGATTAGTAGCTTTTACCAATGTTTCCAGACTTCGTGTATATGTATTCGTATCCCATGTCCCTCCCCCCGAAATACAAAGTCCCGGCATGTTGACGACTATCAAGGTTACTAATGTCCATCTTTTCGTTGGAGGCGAAGCTTCAGGGGTCCGGTCTGCGTTGATGTCCATTGGGGTTCTGGAGCTCTCTTGACGCGAGTCCAATGGATCCAAGCGGCTTGTTCCTTAATCTTTATGGCTGTGTGAGTGGTCAGCAGTACCTGGAAGGGACCTTCCCACTTTGGCTTCAGTGGTGAATCTGTAAAAGACTTAACATATACATAGTCTCCAGGTTCGATCTCGTGTACTGGTCCATCCAGCCCACGAGCTCTTGTTCCCAGAACCAGTTTTTCTACCTCTCGGAGCTGTTTTTGTAAATTTATCAGGCAATCTGTCAATATTTCATTCCCCAACTCTGTGGATATCCCATCCTGTACACTATATGGTCTCCCATACAGTATTTCAAAGGGGCTCAAACCTTCTTTGGTTCTGGGTTTTGTTCTTATCCTGAGAAGGGCTAATGGTAATGACTGAGGCCAGGCCAAGTTAGCTTCCTGGCCTAATTTCACAATCTGCATTTTGATCAGGTGATTCATCTTTTCTACCTGACCACTCGATCGTGGGTTGTATGGGGTGTGAAGTTGCCAGTCTATACCCAATAATCTGCTTACTTTTGAAACAACCCTTGCAGTGAAATGAGATCCTCGGTCCGAGGAAATTACTGCGGGAACCCCAAATCTCGGTATAATTTCTTGCAACAATGCTTTGACCACTTCTCTTGTTTTATTGGTTCGGCAGGGAAATGCCTCTGGCCATCCTGAAAAGGTATCAGTTAGCACCAATAGGTATCGAAACCCCCCTTTTCTTGGAAGTTCTGAAAAATCAATTTGCCAATGTTGTCCCGGATAGTTTCCCTTCCCTATCTGGCCAAATTGGACTCTGGGGCCTGTCCTAGGGTTGTTCTGTAAACATACCTCACGCTGCTGAGTGACTTGTTTGACAGTGGCATATAGATTCCGAGCGCATATTAGCCTATTCAGGTATCTGTAAAGTGCCTCTGTTCCCCAATGGGATTTTCTATGTTCTGCCATGACTACAGCCCATAGTAACGAGAAAGGCACTATTATTTTTCCCTGTGGGGTTTTGGCCCATTTCCCTTCAATTTTCCCATTTAAGTCTTTGATCAATTTGTGATCATCCCTAGAATATTTAGGTTCGTCGTCAATTTGTATTTTACCATCTGGGACCAAGGATTGTATCTCCGCATTACCCATTTCTGCTGCCCTTTTGGCTTCTCGGTCCGCCAGTGCGTTGCCCAGTTCCACAGCGGTGTTCCCTTTTTGGTGGGCTTTGCAGTGCATGATAGCCACTTTGGTAGGCAGTAATACTGCATCTAAGAGCTTGAGAATTTCTTCAGCATGTTTGATGTGTTTCCCTTGTGCAGATAAGAGTCCTCTTTCTCTCCAGACCGCCCCGTGAGCATGCACCACCCCAAAAGCATATTTAGAGTCTGTCCAGATATTTATCCGTTTTCCTTTGGCCAATTCCAGCGCTCGGGTTAGTGCTATTATCTCAGCCTTTTGGGCTGATGTATTTGGGGCCAGGGCTTTGGATTCTATTACCTTCTCTGTGGTGGTTACCGCATAGCCAGCTTTGCGTATCCCCTGTTGAATGAAGCTGCTCCCGTCGGTGAACCAGGAATCCTCTGCATCCTCCAATGGTTCTTCTTTCAGGTCTGGTCGGCTGGAGTACACCGCCTCGATTGTTTCCAAGCAGTCGTGGGTCACTGATTCTCCTTCGGTTCCGCTGAGGAAAGAGGCTGGATTGACAATATTAGTTACTGTTATTTCTACATCATCTTGCTCTATCAGGATAGCCTGGTACTTAAGAAACCTCTGAGGTGAAAGCCAATGCCCCCCTTTTACTTCCAGTACTGCTGAGACGGTGTGTGAAACCATAACTGTGATTTTCTGGCCTAGGGTGAACTTACGGGCCTCTTGGATGTTTATTACCACTGCTGCCACCGCTCGGAGACAGCTAGGCCACCCTTTACTTACTTCGTCGAGCTGTTTGGAGAAGTATGCCACCGCCCTTCGATAGGGTCCCAGATTCTGAGCTAGGACTCCTAAGGCCATTCCTTGCTTCTCATAGGAAAACAACCAGAAAGGTTTAGTAGTGTCAGGTAATCCCAGGGCAGGTGCTTCCATTAACCTCTTTTTTAATTGATGGAAGGCTTTGTCTGCTTCCCTATTCCACACAATATTCTTTGAGTCAGATTTTAATAATTCGTATAGAGGCTTTACCAAAAGTCCGTAGTTATATATCCAGAGACGGCACCATCCTGTCATTCCTAGGAAGGTCCGAAGTTCCTTAGGCGTCTGTGGTCGAGGTGTCTGGCAGATGGCCTCTTTCCTCTCCTTCCCCAGTGTCCGTTGGCCTGCGGTTATTTCATATCCCAGATAGCCCAGCAGCAAGTGACCTATCTGTGCCTTCTGTGGGGAAACTTTATAGCCATTAAGTCCAAGAAAATTTAGCAGGCTCACAGTCCATTTTATGCATGTTTCTCTGGTGTCAGTGGCGAGTAACATATCGTCCACATACTGCAAAACCACTCCTGTCCCAAGCGGGCATTTCCACTGTTCTAAATCTTTAGCTAGCTGATTTCCAAAAAGTGTTGGGCTATTTTTAAAGCCCTGCGGTAGCACAGTCCATGTAAGCTGTGTTTTCCTCCCAGATTCTGGGTTTTCCCATTCGAATGCAAATAAAAGTTGGCTCTCTGGGCTCAGAGGCAAGCAGAAAAAGGCATCCTTTAGGTCCAAAACGGTAAACCATGCCAATTCAGGTACCAGTTTAGTTAGAAGAGTGTATGGATTTGCTACCACCGGATGTAAATCCTCAACAATTCTGTTGATAGCTCTGAGGTCCTGCACTATGCGATAGCTACCATCCGGCTTCTTGACAGGTAATATCGGAGTGTTATACTCTGATTCACATTCTTTCAGCAGCCCATACTCGATAAACCGGTCTATAGTTGGTCGGATCCCCTCCCTGTCCTCTATCCTAAGGGGATACTGTTTGACTCTCACCGGTCGTGCTCCTTGTTGAGGCTTTATCACTATTGGGGAGGCATTTTTTGCTCTCCCCGGCACTCCCGAGGCCCATACCCCCGGATAAATTTGGGCTTTAATCTCCTCAGGCACTCCAGTAGAAATGGGAGTTCCTATCAGGGCCAAACTTAGTATTTCAATTAGTTGATCTTCTCTTATCCGAAGTTCCATTTTCCCTTTTTTGAATTTAATTTCTGCTCCCAATTGTTCTAATAAATCTCGCCCTAGCAGGGGTTTCGGTGAATTTGGCAGATATAAAAATTTGTGTATCCCCAATTGTTTTCCCAATTTGAACTTAAGAGGTTTGAGAAAATATGCCTTCTCACTCTGGCCAGTGGCTCCCCTTACTGTTATAAAATCAGTATCAAGAGGGGTCAGGGCTTGATTCAAAACCGAATACGTTGCTCCTGTATCTACCAAAAATTCTATTTCTTGTTGCTTTTTCCCTAGCCTTAGGGTAACCAGTGGATCCGCTAGGGTAGATTCCCCAGGTCCCCGTCAATCTTCTTTAAAATGGGCCTGAATTTTCTCTTTTTGTCTTTTTGGACACTCATTCTTCCAGTGCCCCCTCTGCTTACACCATGCGCATTGATCTCTTTCTAATGGTTTCCTAAAGTTCCCAGTTTTTATTTCCGCCCCCCCCGCCATGTATTGCTGCCACCAGTGCCCGTCGGTCCCTTCTCCTATCCTCCTCCTCTCGGTTGTTAAATACTCTCCATGCCTCATCTAACAGAGTCTCTAGATTTCTGCTGTCAGTTGTTCTCAGTTTTTGCAGCTTCCTCCGGATATCATTAGCAGACTGTCCTAAAAAGAGAGACACTAACTGCTGGATTCCTATCTCTGATCCAGGGTCCAAGGGGGTGTAGCGTCTCATTGCATCTCGTAATTTATCCAAAAACTCCGAGGGACTCTCCTTCGGCCCTTGTCTTACAGCATACAGCATCGACCAGTTAATAGCTTTCGGGATAGCCCTCTCCATCCCCCTTATAACCCAATCTCTATAACTTTGTAGTGCTTCTGAGTGACTGCTCCTATTTGGGTCCCAATGAGGGTCCTGCAAGGGGAAGTACTCTTTAATGTCTCTTCCTGAATCTTTCAGGTGGTCCGTGGCTATATCTTGAGCAGCTTTCAAAACCAGTTGTTTCTCGGTTTCTGTCAGGTGATCTAATAATAACTGGATATCACTCCAGTCAGGATTGTGCTGCTTTACCAGAAACTGAAAATGTTTAGTAACCCCTACGGGATCATTCCGATAATTCTTTGCCACGCTTTTCCAGGTTTCTAAATCAAATGAGGAAAAAGGGACTTTTATCAATACAGGTAGTCCTTCCGGACCCACAGCTTCCCTTAAGGGTGCTTGAATCACTATTCGCTCTGTTCCCTTCCGAGTACGGGACGATACCGGGCTGTCAGGTGGGGTTTTGGAATCAGTTTCAGTTTCTCCGTCTCCTTGGGAAGCCTTTACCCCCCCCCAACGATCTCCTATTGCCTTAACCGGTGGTAAGTAAGTTTCAAGAAAATCGTCTTCTTTAGAATCCCGAATCTTTTCAGGCTTTGTGCATCTCTGCCCTATGCTACAGGCCGAACAACATCTTTTTATATTGGCTTTCATTTCTTCCCTTTTTTCTTTCTCTAAGGCTAATACCATCGGGTCTTGTGGAGGTAACAGCCCGCAGTCCCGTTGGTACCCTGGGTGGTTCCAAAGGGTGAAAAACATGTCTGCATATATGACTTCATCCCACTTTCCTTCCCTTCTAAGGAACAGCATTAATTGTAATATAGTGTTGTAATTAAGAGTCCCATTAAAGGGCCAATTCTCTTGATCATCTAACTTGTAAAGGGGCCACCACTGATTACAGTATTTAATTAAGGTTTTCTTGTTCACGCTGCCACCTGGTGAGCCTCCGATCTCCTTCCAGTGTGCTAAAATACACCCTAGGGGACTCCTTTTCAGTGTCTCACTTCCTTGATTATTGCCCATTTTATGTTCCCTTACCCCCTTAGTTCAGAGGTGACCCTGATCTCCGTGTGTCACTTGGGTGTTATTCCTGTTTCCCTCCCAGGAAATACTACAGCTATATCCCTGCCGCTACCTTTATCTCCAGGGGTAGGCTATGTCTCCACAGATTACTTGTTCCAACTCTCCCGCCCGCTCGATCTTCTCCCACTCAGTCCAGCTACCACACTGTGAACACCAAAAATCGTCCTCCTGATCTACCCAAACCTCCGTATTACAAGCAAAGCACTTCAAGATAAAAATAGGATCACAAACGTTATCTGAATGTCCAGGACAATGCCACGCAATATTCTCAGAATTAGGTTCACAGTCTGTCATACGCTTCGTTCGTCTCCGGCCGCTCTCCTCGCGGAGAACACGGAACCGCGGATCGGAACTCCGCACTCGCTCCGCAGCAGTGCCGCGTCTCAATCACTCAGTTCACTCATACAACAATTTCCACCTTATGTCAGACAATAACACGATAGCGGAAATAGCGGTAAATAGCGGTAATAGCGGTAATGACAAATACAACAAGTAACCAGCAGTATTGCAATTCTACATACTAACACAAAAACCCGAAACCGAGGGATCCCACACCAACCATTAGCCCAAGCTTGAGCATACCCCGGGGCGAGTACACCGACTCTTTACCACGCGTAGGACGTCTCCTCACGACTTACAGGTCCCCCCCTTAAGAAACCCTGAACATACCTGGTCCGCAGGAGATGGTCCTTGTCTGTCCCCACGGTGATCTGGATGAGTTGGGGAGTCCTTCCGAGAAATCTCGGGGGCGCCCAGAGGAGTCCCGTCCTCAGCAGGTCCCGCAGCCGGACAGAGAGGGTCCCATCTGGGGTGCCAAATTGACGCGCGGAAACAAACCTTACAACTCGCAGAGAGTTATAAAGCAGGTCTGTTTATTGCGGCACCGGGTGCAAGGGGGATTTCTCCTCCAAACTTGCACACCGGTTTGTGAAAGAAGCGTCTATTTATGGTGAAAAGCGTACATATTCATTAAGGTGGGCTGGGTTATTCTAATTAATTCTAAGAAAAGGCGTTACTATTCTAATTATTTCTAAGAACTCATTATCATAAGTCTCCTCCCCTTGCCGCATGCGCACTGCCGCCTGGTGGTCGTGGGCCGGGGTCTTCTGGAGGAAGGCTCGCAGTCTTCTTCACCGGGTACCTTCACCTTTGTCCCAGAAAGCTTGGGTTGGCCGGATCCCAAACCGCAAAACTAGTCCCGACCAGATGGACACCTTTCCCAGACAGTTGGGTCCCTCCTTAGCATGCAGGCTGCTCCCGCTATCTTATACACAAGGCCATTTCTTTATCTTGGAATGCTGGGCTCCGAGTTTTGTTCTTTCCCAGGCTGTATTACATCCGCACTAACAACCTGTAACCGTTTGTTTTCTGAATCACAACCCCCTCTATGACGTCACAACCCCACTCTATGACATCAGAAACCACTCTGTGACATCACAAACCCCATTATGACATCACAACCACACTCTGTGAAATCACAACGCCCTTCTATGACGTCACAACCCTACCTCTATGACATCACAACCCCATTCTATGACATCATAACCCCTCTATGACACCACAACCTCACTCTATGACATCACAACCCGACTCTGTGACATCACAAACCCCACTATGACTTCACAACCGCACTCTATGAAAACACAACACCCTTCTATAACGTCACAACGCTACCTCTATGACATCACAACCCTACTCTATGACATCACAAAGCCCACTATGACGTCACAACCACATTCTGTGAAATCACAACGCCCTTCTATGATGTCACAACCCTCCCTATATGACATCACAACCCCTCTATGACGTCACAATCCTACCTTTATGACACCACAACCCCCCTCTATGACGTCACACCCCAAACCTCTAACCTCACAACCCCAACCTATGACAACACAACCCCCTCTATGACATCACAACCCTCCCTCTATGACATCACAACCGCACTCTATGACGTCACAACCCTACCTCTATGACATCAAAAACCACTCTGTGACATCACAAACCCCACTATGACATCACAACCCTACCTCTATGACATCACAAACCACGCTGTGACATCACAAACCCCATTATGATGTCACAACCCAACTCGGTGAAATCACAACGCCCTTCTATGATGTCACAACCCCACTCTATGACATCACAACCCGACTCTGTGACATCACAAACCCCACTATGACGTCACAACCACACTCTGTGAAATCACAACGCCCTTCTATGACGTCACAGCCCTACCTCTATGACATCACAACCCTCCCTCTATGACATCACAACCCTCCCTCTATGACATCACAATCCCCCTCTATGACATCACAACCGGACTCTGTGACATCACAAACACCACTATGATGTCACAATCCCACTCTATGACGTCACAACCCCACCTCTATGATGTCACAATCCCACTCTATGACATCAGAACCCGACTCAGTGACATCACAAACCCCACTATGACGTCACAACCGCACTATGAGAAATCACAATGCCCTTCGATAACGTCACACTACCTCTATGACGTCACAACCCCACTCTATGACATCATAACCCCTCTATGACATCACAATCCCACTCTATGACGTCACAATCCGACTCTGTGACATTACAAAGCCCACTATGACGTCACAACCACACTCTGTGAAATCACAATGCCCTTCTATGACATCACAACCCTCCCTATATGACATCACAACCCTCCCTCTATGACGTCACGCCCCAAACCTCTAACCTCACAACCCCCTCTATGACATCACAACCCTCCCTCTATGACATCACATCCCCCTCTATGACATTGGGCGATGAAACAACCCCCCCAGCAGCTTTTTTACCTCGCCTTTGGCTTTTTCCACCTCATCCCGGACTCTCTTGACCCTTTTCTCCAGCAGGCGAGGTCAGGTGCACCCAAATCGCACTGTCTTCCTCCAGAAGGAACAAGAGTCAACACACTGGGCCACGGTTTGCCTCTGGATCTATGGGCAGAAATCCAGGGATATTAAAGACTCCCTTGTCATTACAAAGGAGGGCAATGATGTCTTCTCCCGCTGGGTTTTGAGCAGGAAGAAGGGTCCTAAGGACAGGATTCCAACGGGGGATTGAAAATAGGGCTTTCTCGGTTAAAAGCCTCCCCGCTAACCAGCTCCGCCCCGCTCCAACGGCTTTACCTCCTTCTGGATGAGGCCAAAAGTCTTCTGATGGACAAAAAAAAGGCTCTTTCAAGAGCTTTGGGAGCGGGATCTCCAGAGAGAAACTCCTCCCTGGCTGCAGATGAAGTGGGACTGCCAAACCCCCCCCCTCTCTCATGGAAGATGCTCCCGAGAGCACCATCGGCTCTTATCTAGCCACTTTCCTCCCAAAAACGAGCCATCTCCTTCCCTCCAACGCTACGGGGCCAAGACAAGACGGGAGAGAACCCAAACGCCCTATCAAGTAACTCTGAAAAGGGGGAATTTGCCCCTTTCCCACAAGAAAAGCCTGAAGAGAAACCTTTCTCCTGCGGCTCGGGCTTGCTTTCCATGTCACCCCAGGGCTTCCAAACCAGGGAGGCTCCTTCCTCCTCCTCTTCCAAGAGGGATCTGTCCCGCAGGGCAGGCAGCTCCGCCTGCAACTGCTCCCCGACATTGATGCGGCTGAAAGGGGGAGGAAGAGGAGGGGGAGGAAGGCACGTCGGGAATGGATACGGCGCAACAAACACTAAAAAAGAGGGAAAACGTGGTCAGTTGGGGCAAAACCGGTCCCTATTTCCCAGCAAAACATCACTCAGTCTTCCGCCACCAACTTCCACCGCCCCTTCCCACCCCCAGCGTTACCCTTCGGCCACTGGAGGCTTTTTGGGCCCCATCGGGCAGGACAATTTGGGGGTTTCCCCAAAAAAACAATCCAACTGCTGAATGTCACTCTCCACAGCGGTAGGAAGCTGCCACAGCCACGGCCAGCGAGCGACCGCCGCCTCGGAATGTTGTGTGGAACGCGGGAGGCCGGCAACGGCCTGTGACGTCAGCAAAACCAGTGCTTTACTGGCACAGCACTGGGCGTTTGGGGGGGTTTCTGGCCCATATGGGGGACCCTCCACCCAAAAACACGCTGTGGAGAAGGGGCCGAGCGACACCCACCCCCACCCCCAGTTCCCTCCTCCCGTTTTCCCAGGGGTCGCCCTCATTCCCACGGCTCAACGTGGATTTTTGCCTCATCCTCCATCAAAGGAACCCCAAAATCCTGGATGTTCTGCCCAAAAATTCTATGACATCAGAAACCCCGATGATGTCACAAACCTATCTCTATGACATCACAATCTCCGATGATGTCACAACCCCCTCTATGACGTCACAACCCCACTGTATGACACCATAACCCCCTCTATGACATCAAAACCCCACTCTATGACATCACAAACCCCACTATGATATCATAACCCGACTCTGTAACATCACTACCACACTCTATGACGTCACAACCCCACTCTATGACATCACAAACCCCACTATGACGTCACAACCCAACTCTGTGAAATCACAACGCCCCTCTATGAAGTCACAACCCTACCTCTGTGACATCACAACCCCACCTATGACATCAGAACCTCTATCTATGAAATCACAACCCAACTCGGTGACATCATAACCCCACTCTATGACATCACAAACCACTCTGTGACGTCACAAACCCCACTATGATGTCACAACCACACTCTGTGAAATCACAACGCCCTTCTATGACGTCACAACCCTACCTCTATGACATCACAACCCTCCCTCTATGACATCACACTCCCCCTCTATGACATCACAACCGCACTCGATGACGTCACAACCGCACCCGATGACGTCACAACCCCCTCTATGATGTCACAACCCTACCTCTATGACATCGGAAACCACTCTGTGACATCACAAACCCCATTATGATGTCACAACCCAACTTTGTAAAATCACAACGCCCTTCTATGACGTCACAACCCTACCTCTATGACATCACAACCCAACTCTGTGACATCATAACCCCCTCTATGACATCACAATCCCACTGTATGACATCACAACCCGACTTTGTGACATCACAAACCGCACTATGACATCACAACCCAACACTGTGAAATCACAACGCGACTCTGTGACATCACAACCACACTCTATGACATCACAACCCCACTCTATGACGTCACAAACCCTACGTCTATGACATCACAACCCCACTCTATGACATTGGAACCTCAATCTATGACATCACAACCCGACTCGGTGACATCATAACCCCACTCTATGACATCACAATCCCAGTCTATGACGTCACAACCCGACTCTGTGACATCATAAACCCCACTATGACGTCACAACCCAACTCTGTGAAATCACAACGCTCCTCTACGATGTTACAACCCTAACTCTATGACATCACAAACCACTCTGTGACATCACAAACCCCACTATGACATCACAACCCTACGCTTTGACATCATAACCCCCTCTATGACATCACAACCCCACTCTATGAAATCACAAACCACTCTGTGACATCACAAAGCCCACTATGGCGTCACAACCCAACTCTGTGACATCACAAACCCCACTGTGATGCCACAAACGCACTCTATGACGTCACAACCCCCTCTATGACATCACAACCACACTCTATGACATCACAAACCACTCTGTGACAACACAAACCCCACTATGATGTCACAACCCCACTCTATGACATCACAACTCCGCTCTATGACATCATAACCCCTCTATGACATCACAATCCCACTCTATGACCTCACAACGCTACTTCTATGACATTACAACCCCACTCCATGACATCACAAACCAGTCTGTGACATCACAAACCCCACTATGACGTCACAACCGCAGTCTATGACGCCACATCCACCTCTATGACGTCACAAACCACTCTATGACATCACAAACCCCACTGTGACGTCACAACCCCACTCTATGACATCACAACCGCACTCTATGACGTCACATCCACCTCTATGATGTCACAACCCTACTCTATGACATCATAACCCCTCTATGACATCACAATCCCAGTCTATGACGTCACAACCCGACTCTGTGACATCACAAAGCCCACTATGACATCACAACCCGATTCTAGGACGTCACAACCCCCTCTATGAAATCATAACTCCATCTATGACATCACAATCCCCGATGACGTCACAGCCCCCATGACGTCACAACCACACTCTATGATGTCACAACCCTACCTCTATGACACCACAACCCTCCATCTATGACATCACAACCCGACTCTGTGACATCACAAACCCCACTATGACGTCACAAGCCCACTCTATGACACCATAATCCAACTCTGTCACATCACTACCACACTCTATGACGTCACAAGCCCACTCTATGACATCACAATCCCCACTATGACCTCACAATTCAACTCTCTGAAATCACAACGCCCTACTATGACGTCACAACCCTACCTCTATGACATCACAACCCCACTCTATGACATCATAACCCCTCTATGACATCACAATCCCAGTCTATGATGTCACAACCCGACTCTGTGACATCACAAACCCCACTATGACGTCACAACCGCACTCTATGACCTCGCAACCCCCTCTATGACATCACAAACCCCACTATGACGTCACAACCAGACTCTAGGACGTCACAACCCCCTCTATGAAATCACAATCCCCGATGACGTCACAGCCCCCTACGACTTCACAACCCTACCTCTATGACATCACAACCCCACTCTATGACATCACAAACCACTCTGTGACATCACAAACCCCACTATGACGTCACAACCACACTCTGTGAAATCACAACGCCCTTCTAAGACGTCACAACCCTACCTCTATGACATCACAACCCTCCGTGTATGACATCACAACCCGACTCTGTGACATGACAACCCCTTCTATGACATCACAATTCCACCCTATGACGTCACAACCTGACTCTGTGACATCACAAACCCCACTATGACATCACAACCCAACTCCGTGAAATCACAACACCCCTCTATGACGTCACAAACCCTACCTCTATGACATCACAACCCCACTCTATCACATCACAACCCCATCTATGACATCAGAACCTCAATCTATGACATCACAACCCGACTCTGTGACATCACAACCCCACTCTATGACGCAACAACCCGACTCTGTGACATCACAAACCCCACTATGACGTCACAACTGCACTCTATGACCTCGCAACTACCTCTATGAGATCATAACCCCCACTATGACGTCACAACCCAACTCTGTGAAATCACAACCCTCCTCTATGATGTTACAACCCTAACTCTATGACATCACAAACCACTCTGTGACATCACAACCCTACGCTTTGACATCATAACCCCCTCTATGACATCACAACCCCACTCTATGACATCACAAACCACTCTGTGAGATCACAAACTCCACTATGGCATCACAACCCAACTCTGTGACATCACAACGCCCCTCTATGACGTCACAACCCTACCTCTATGACATCACAACCCCACTCTATGACATCATAACCTCTCTATGACATCACAATCCCACTCTATGATGTCACAACCCGACTCTGTGACATCACAAACCCCACTGTGACGCCAGAAACACACTCTATGACGTCACAACCCCCTCTATGATATAACCCCATCTATGACATCACAATCCCCGATGACGTCACAACCCAACTCTGTGAAAACACAACCCCCTCTATGACGTTGTAACCCCACTCTATGACATCAGAATCCCACTCTATGACGTCACAACCCCACTCTGTGACATCACAAACCCCACTATGACATCACAACCACACTCTATGATGTCACAACCCCATCTATGATGTCACAACCCTACTCTATGATGTCACCACCCCACTCTATGACATCACAACCCCAACCTATGATGTCACAACACCCATGACCTCACAAACCCCCACAACCCCACTGTGACATCACAACCCCACTCTGTGACATCACAATGCCACTATGACATCACAACCCCTCTACATCACAACCACACCCTGTGACATCACAAACCAAACCTGTGAAGTCACAACCCCAACCTGTGACGTCATAACCCTCCCTGTATGACATCACAACGCCTATATGACGTCACTACCCTCTCTTTAGGACACCACAACCCCCCTCTATGACGTCACACCCCAAACCTCTGACCTCACAACCCCAACTTGTGACAACACAACACCCTCTGTGACATCACAGCCCTCCCTCTAGGACATCACATCCCCCTCTATGACATTGGGCAACGAAACAACCCCCCCCAGCAGCTGTTTTACCTCGCCTTTGGCTTTTTCCACCTCATCCCGGACTCTCTTGACCCTTTTCTCCAGCAGGCGAGGTCAGGTGCACCCAAATCGCACTGTCTTCCTCCAGAAGTAACAAGAGTCAACACACTGGGCCACGGTTTGCCTCTGGATCTATGGGGAGAAATCCAGGGATATTAAAGACTCCCTTGTCATTACAAAGGAGGGCAATGGTGTCTTCTCCCGCTGGGTTTTTAGCAGGAAGAAGGGTCCTAAGGACAAGATTCCAACGGGGGATTGAAAATAGGGCTTTCTGGTGAATCAGAAAATGAATGGTTAAAGGTTGTTAGTGTGAATTTAGTACGGCATGGGAAAGAACAAAGCTCGGAGCCCAGCATTCCAAGATAAAGAAATGGCCTTGTGTATAAGATAGCGGGAGCAGCCTGCATGCTAAGGAGGGACCCAACTGTCTGGGAAAGGTGTCCATCTGGTCGGGACTAGTTTTGCGGTTTGGGATCCGGCCAACCCAAGCTTTCTGGGCCAAAGGTGAAGGTACCCGGTGAAGAAGACTGCGAGCCTTCCTCCAGAAGACCCCGGCCCACGACCACCAGGCGGCAGTGCGCATGCGGCAAGGGGAGGAGATTTATGATAATGAGTTCTTAGAAATAATTACAATAGTAACGCCTTTTCTTAGAATTAATTAGAATAACCCAGCCCACCTTAATGAATATGTACGCTTTTCACCATAAATAGACGCTTCTTTCACAAACCGGTGTGCAAGTTTGGAGGAGAAATCCCCCTTGCACCCGGTGCCGCAATAAACAGACCTGCTTTATAACTCTCTGCGAGTTGTAAGGTTTGTTTCCGCGCGTCAATTTGGCACCCCAGATGGGACCCTCTCTGTCCGGCTGCGGGACCTGCTGAGGACGGGACTCCTCTGGGCGCCCCCGAGATTTCTCGGAAGGACTCCCCAACTCATCCAGATCACCGTGGGGACAGACAAGGACCATCTCCTGCGGACCAGGTATGTTCAGGGTTTCTTAAGGGGGGGACCTGTAAGTCATGAGGAGACGTCCTACGCGTGGTAAAGAGTCGGTGTACTCGCCCCGGGGTATGCTCAAGCTTGGGCTAATGGTTGGTGTGGGATCCCTCGGTTTCGGGTTTTTGTGTTAGTATGTACAATTGCAATACTGCTGGCTACTTGTGTATTTGTCATAAGGTACCGCTATTACCGCTATCGTGTTATTGTCTGACATAAGGTGGAAATTGTTGTATGAGTGAAATGAGTGATTGAGACGCGGCACTGCTGCGGAGCGAGTGCGGAGTTCCGATCCGCGGTTCCGTGTTCTCCGCGAGGAGAGCGGCCGGAGACGAACGAAGCGTATGACAGACTGTGAACCTAATTCTGAGAATATTGCGTGGCATTGTCCTGGACATTCAGATAACGTTTGTGATCCTATTTTTATCTTGAAGTGCTTTGCTTGTAATACGGAGGTTTGGGTAGATCAGGAGGACGATTTTTGGTGTTCACAGTGTGGTAGCTGGACTGAGTGGGAGAAGATCGAGCGGGCGGGAGAGTTGGAACAAGTAATCTGTGGAGACATAGCCTACCCCTGGAGATAAAGGTAGCGGCAGGGATATAGCTGTAGTATTTCCTGGGAGGGAAACAGGAATAACACCCAAGTGACACACGGAGATCAGGGTCACCTCTGAACTAAGGGGGTAAGGGAACATAAAATGGGCAATAATCAAGGAAGTGAGACACTGAAAAGGAGTCCCCTAGGGTGTATTTTAGCACACTGGAAGGAGATCGGAGGCTCACCAGGTGGCAGCGTGAACAAGAAAACCTTAATTAAATACTGTAATCAGTGGTGGCCCCTTTACAAGTTAGATGATCAAGAGAATTGGCCCTTTAATGGGACTCTTAATTACAACACTATATTACAATTAATGCTGTTCCTTAGAAGGGAAGGAAAGTGGGATGAAGTCATATATGCAGACATGTTTTTCACCCTTTGGAACCACCCAGGGTACCAACGGGACTGCGGGCTGTTACCTCCACAAGACCCGATGGTATTAGCCTTAGAGAAAGAAAAAAGGGAAGAAATGAAAACCAATATAAAAAGATGTTGTTTGGCCTGTAGCATAGGGCAGAGATGCACAAAGCCTGAAAAGATTCGGGATTCTAAAGAAGACGATTTTCTTGAAACTTACTTACCACCGGTTAAGGCAATAGGAGACCGTTGGGGGGGGGTAAAGGCTTCCCAAGGAGACGGAGAAACTGAAACTGATTCCAAAACCCCACCTGACAGCCCGGTATCGTCCCGTACTCGGAAGGGAACAGAGCGAATAGTGATTCAAGCACCCTTAAGGGAAGCTGTGGGTCCGGAAGGACTACCTGTATTGATAAAAGTCCCTTTTTCCTCATTTGATTTAGAAACCTGGAAAAGCGTGGCAAAGAATTATCGGAATGATCCCGTAGGGGTTACTAAACATTTTCAGTTTCTGGTAAAGCAGCACAATCCTGACTGGAATGATGTCCAGTTATTATTAGATCACCTGACAGAAACCGAGAAACAACTGGTTTTGAAAGCTGCTCAAGATATAGCCACGGACCACCTGAAAGATTCAGGAAGAGACATTAAAGATTATTTCCCCTTGCAGGACCCTCATTGGGACCCAAATAGGAGCAGTCACTCAGAAGCACTACAAAGTTATAGAGATTGGGTTATAAGGGGGATGGAGAGGGCTATCCCGAAAGCTATTAACTGGTCGATGCTGTATGCTGTAAGACAAGGGCCGAAGGAGAGTCCCTCGGAGTTTTTGGATAAATTACGAGATGCAATGAGACGCTACACCCCCTTGGACCCTGGATCAGAGATAGGAATACAGCAGTTAGTGTCTCTCTTTTTAGGACAGTCTGCTAATGATATCCGGAGGAAGCTGCAAAAACTGAGAACAACCGACAGCAGAAATCTAGAGACTCTGTTAGATGAGGCATGGAGAGTATTTAACAACCGAGAGGAGGAGGATAGGAGAAGGGACCGACGGGCACTGGTGGCAGCAATACATGGCGGGGGGGGCGGAAATAAAAACTGGGAACTTTAGGAAACCATTAGAAAGAGATCAATGCGCATGGTGTAAGCAGAGGGGGCACTGGAAGAATGAGTGTCCAAAAAGACAAAAAGAGAAAATTCAGGCCCATTTTAAAGAAGATTGACGGGGACCGGGGGAATCTACCCTAGCGGATCCACTGGTTACCCTAAGGCTAGGGAAAAAGCAACAAGAAATAAAATTTTTGGTGGATACAGGAGCAACGTATTCGGTTTTAAATCAAGCTCTGACCCCTCTTGATACTGATTTTATAACAGTAACAGGAGCCACTGGCCAGAGTGAGAAGGCATATTTTCTCAAACCTCTTAAGTTCAAATTGGGAAAACAATTGGGGATACACAAATTTTTATATCTGCCAAATTCACCGAAACCCCTGCTAGGGCGAGATTTATTAGAACAATTGGGAGCAGAAATTAAATTCAAAAAAGGGAAAATGGAACTCCGGATAAGGGAAGATCGACTAATTGAAATACTAAGTTTGGCCCTAATAGGAACTCCCATTTCTACAGGAATGCCTGAGGAGATTAAAGCCCAAATTTATCCGGGGGTATGGGCCTCGGGAGTGCCGGGGAGAGCAAAAAAATGCTTCCCCAATAGTGATAAAGCCTCAACAAGGAGCACGACCGGTGAGAGTCAAACAGTATCTGTGGAGGAATGGCTGAGTGAAAAAGGGCATGACTTGATTACAATGAGCAACCCAGTCTTTGATAGGGATGAGAGCCCGGAGGAGTCTGTGAACTGTCCTTGAGAAACAGAAGTATGAAGAAGTAGCTACATGATAAGTAAGTGATAAGCGGTACTGCCTCTGGGAGATAGAGAAACATCTGCTGCGCGTGGACAAGAGGTCTGCACTAATTGTGTGAGCGCTCTAGGCGCGTGAACAGAGACTGTAAGCCAATCGTATAATTGTTGCTAGCGCGTGCTCTGCTTGTCTGTCTTTATATACTCTGTGTGAACTTAAATAAAGGGAGAACGACCATACTCATATTGAGACTCATCGTTACTCCGGGTCCGTCTCCCACTCCGACAAGTATCCCCTTAGGATAGAGGACAGGGAGGGGGTCCGACCAACTATAGACCGGTTTATCGAGTATGGGCTGCTGAAAGAATG
Organism: Numenius arquata; assembly: GCF_964106895.1. Classification (NCBI taxonomy): domain Eukaryota; kingdom Metazoa; phylum Chordata; class Aves; order Charadriiformes; family Scolopacidae; genus Numenius; species Numenius arquata. The sequence continues at coordinate 61,966 of NW_027414781.1, forward strand.
TGAATCAGAGTATAACACTCCGATATTACCTGTCAAGAAGCCGGATGGTAGCTATCGCATAGTGCAGGACCTCAGAGCTATCAACAGAATTGTTGAGGATTTACATCCGGTGGTAGCAAATCCATACACTCTTCTAACTAAACTGGTACCTGAATTGGCATGGTTTACCGTTTTGGACCTAAAGGATGCCTTTTTCTGCGTGCCTTTGAGCCCAGAGAGCCAGCTTTTATTTGCATTCGAATGGGAAAACCCAGAATCTGGGAGGAAAACACAGCTTACATGGACTGTGCTACCACAGGGCTTTAAAAATACCCCGACACTTTTTGGAAATCAGCTAGCTAAAGATTTGGAGCAGTGGAAACGCCCGCTTGGGACAGGAGTGGTTTTGTAGTATGTGGACGATATGTTACTCGCCACTGACACCAGAGAAACATGCCTAGAATGGACTGTGAGCCTGTTAAATTTTCTTGGACTTAATGGCTATAAAGTTTCCCCACAGAAGGCACAGATAGGTCACTTGCTGCTGGGCTATCTGGGATATGAAATAACCGCAGGCCAACGGACACTGGGGAAGGAGAGGAAAGAGGCCATTTGCCAGACACCTCGACCACAGATGCCTAAGGAACTTCGGACCTTCCTAGGAATGACAGGATGGTGCCGTCTCTGGATATATAACTACGGACTCTTGGTAAAGCCTCTATACGAGTTATTAAAATCTAACTCAAAGAATATTGTGTGGAATAAGGAAGCAGACAGAGCCTTCCATCAGTTAAAAAAGAGGTTAATGGAAGCACCTGCCCTGGGATTACCTGACACTACTAAACCTTTCTGGTTGTTTTCCTATGAGAAGCAAGGAATGGCCTTAGGAGTCCTAGCTCAGAATCTGGGACCCTATCGAAGGGCGGTGGCATACTTCTCCAAACAGCTCGACGAAGTAAGTAAAGGGTGGCCTAGCTGTCTCCGAGCGGTGGCAGCAGTGGTAATAAACATCCAAGAGGCCCGTAAGTTCACCCTAGGCCAGAAAATCACAGTTATGGTTTCACACACCGTCTCAGCAGTACTGGAAGTAAAAGGGGGGCATTGGCTTTCACCTCAGAGGTTTCTTAAGTACCAGGCTATCCTGATAGAGCAAGATGATGTAGAAATAACGGTAACTATTATTGTCAATCCAGCCTCTTTCCTCAGCGGAACCGAAGGAGAATCAGTGACCCATGACTGCTTGGAAACAATCGAGGCGGTGTACTCCAGCCGACCAGACCTGAAAGAAGAACCATTGGAGGATGCAGAGGATTCCTGGTTCACCGACGGGAGCAGCTTCATTCAACAGGGGATGCGCAAAGCTGGCTATGCGGTAACCACCACAGAGAAGGTAATAGAATCCAAAGCCCTGGCCCCAAATACATCAGCCCAAAAGGCTGAGATAATAGCACTAACCCGAGCGCTGGAATTGGCCAAAGGAAAACGGATAAATATCTGGACAGACTCTAAATATGCTTTTGGGGTGGTGCATGCTCACGGGGCGGTCTGGAGAGAAAGAGGACTCTTATCTGCACAAGGGAAACACATCAAACATGCTGAAGAAATTCTCAAGCTCTTAGATGCAGTATTACTGCCTACCAAAGTGGCTATCATGCACTGCAAAGCCCACCAAAAAGGGAACACCACTGTGGAACTGGGCAACGCACTGGCGGACCGAGAAGCCAAAAGGGCAGCGGAAATGGGTAATGCAGAAATACAATCCTTGGTCCCAGATGGTAAGATACAAATTGACGACGAACCTAAATATTCTAGGGATGATCACAAATTGATCAAAGACTTAAATGGGAAAATTGAAGGGAAATGGGCCAAAACCCCACAGGGAAAAATAATAGTGCCTTTCTCGTTACTATGGGCTGTAGTCATGGCAGAACATAGAAAATCCCATTGGGGAACAGAGGCACTTTACAGATACCTGAATAGGCTAATATGCGCTCGGAATCTATATGCCACTGTCAAACAAGTCACTCAGCAGCGTGAGGTATGTTTACAGAACAACCCTAGGACAGGCCCCAGAGTCCAATTTGGCCAGATAGGGAAGGGAAACTATCCGGGACAACAATGGCAAATTGATTTTTCAGAACTTCCAAGAAAAGGGGGGTTTCGATACCTATTGGTGCTAACTGATACCTTTTCAGGATGGCCAGAGGCATTTCCCTGCCGAACCAATAAAACAAGAGAAGTGGTCAAAGCATTGTTGCAAGAAATTATACCGAGATTTGGGGTTCCCGCAGTAATTTCCTCGGACCGAGGATCTCATTTCACTGCAAGGGTTGTTTCAAAAGTAAGCAGATTATTGGGTATAGACTGGCAACTTCACACCCCATAAAACCCACGATCGAGTGGTCAGGTAAAAAAGATGAATCACCTGATCAAAATGCAGATTGTGAAATTAGGCCAGGAAGCTAACTTGGCCTGGCCTCAATCATTACCATTAGCCCTTCTCAGGATAAGAACAAAACCCAGAACCAAAGAAGGATTGAGCCCCTTTGAAATACTGTATGGGAGACCATATAGTGTACAGGATGGGATATCCACAGAGTTGGGGAATGAAATATTGACAGATTGCCTGATAAATTTACAAAAACAGCTCCGAGAGGTAGAAAAACTGGTTCTGGGAACAAGAGCTCGTGGGCTGGATGGACCAGTACACGAGATAGAACCTGGAGATTATGTATATGTTAAGTCTTTTACAGATTCACCACTGAAGCCAAAGTGGGAAGGTCCCTTCCAGGTACTGCTGACCACTCACACGGCCATAAAGATTAAGGAACAAGCCGCTTGGATCCATTGGACTCGCGTCAAGAGAGCTCCGGAACCCCAATGGACATCAACGCAGACCGGACCCCTGAAGCTTCGCCTCCAACGAAAAGATGGACATTAGTAACCTTGATAGTCGTCAACATGCCGGGACTTTGTATTTCGGGGGGAGGGACATGGGATACGAATACATATACACGAAGTCTGGAAACATTGGTGAAAGCTACTAATCTGTCAGATTGTTGGGTATGTACCACCTTACCTAAAGGAGAAATGAAATTACCTCTAGATGGGGTGGCAGCAAGCAATTGGAACTATGCCAACGGAACCTGGCCCAAATTTTGGGCAAAAGGGGGAAATGAGTTGACTGGATATTGTGAATACGATGATAATGTCTACCCCTTAGGACCCAGATTTGATTTACAACTATTGAAAGAAGAGCTTGTGGTATTAATTAGCAGTAACAATTGTACCTGGGAACACGGGGAATATAGACACAGGGGGCCGGTGAATAAGACAATAGCCTGGGGATGGAGCAAGTTCTGGATTAATAAGACAACTGTTGATGTGGGGAATTGGGATCTAACAGGGATAAAGGCAACGTATATTGACTTTTGCGACAAAACCCAACTAGTTGCATATAAAAGTAGTGGTGTTTCTGAAGGAGAAGGATATTCGTGGGAGTATGGATGGTATCAGGCAGGAAAGTTTTTAGGTGCGAATTTGACAGCAACTATGGGACCCTGTAAGTTACCTCAAGGGTATTGGTGGTTGTGTGGAGATGGATATAGCAGAAAACAGCTGCCCGCAGGATGGAAGGGAACCTGCACGATAGGCTATCTAACTACCCAGGATACGGTGTTTAATCAGTCTGAAATCCCCTCAGGTATGTTGAGAACACCTTGGAGGAGAATTCGGGGAGTAGAAAACCCTCTAGTGACGAGGGGAACAAGATCCCATAGCTTTGTAAGGTGGCTTATACCGTTCCTGGGCGTCAGTGAATTGGAGAAAGCAATTGTAAACATATCGGCCACTATAGAAGTGCTTGAGAAATCTACAATCGATGCTATACGGGCACTTCAACAAGAAGTCCAGTCAGTAGCAAATGTGGTTGGACAAAATAGAATGGCATTAGACTTATTAACTTGGAAAGAGGGAGGCTTATGTGCAGTGATTAATCAAAGCTGTTGCTCATATGTAAACCAAAACGGAAGAATAGAGAAAGACTTACAAAATCTCATAGCTAAAACTCAGATTTTGCATCTGACTGCGCAAGATGACACCACATTCGGGTTTTCCGACCTTTGGGAAAAGTTAACCTCGTGGTGACCTAACTTGGCTTGGCTTAAGCGACTGTTTATCCTTCTAGTAGCAATACTTATGTTAGGAACTTTAGTGTGTGCATTAATTAGATGTCTTATGTGTTGTACCAGGGGGGCCAAAGACGAATACATTCAATGGAAGAAGCATCAGCTCCGTGAACGGGTGGAATCAGGGAAGTATTTTAGAAATCAGATGGAGAGGGAGAGTGTGTTATAGGCAATTGTAAAAGAATTTACAAAGGTGAAAGAAAAGGGGGGACTTGATTCAGAAAACGAATGGTTAAAGGTTGTTAGTGTGAATTTAGTACAGCCTGGGAAAGAACAAAGCTCGGAGCCCAGCATTCCAAGATAAAGAAATGGCCTTGTGTATAAGATAGCGGGAGCAGCCTGCATGCTAAGGAGGGACCCAACTGTCTGGGAAAGGTGTCCATCTGGTCGGGACTAGTTCTGCGGTTTGGGATCCGGCCAACCCAAGCTTTCTGGGACAAAGGTGAAGGTACCCGGTGAAGAAGACTGCGAGCCTTCCTCCAGAAGACCCCGGCCCACGACCACCAGGCGGCAGTGCGCATGCGGCAAGGGGAGGAGACTTATGATAATGAGTTCTTAGAAATAATTACAATAGTAACGCCTTTTCTTAGATATAATTAGAATAACCCAGCCCACCTTAATGAATATGTACGCTTTTCACCATAAATAGACGCTTGTTTCACAAACCGGTGTGCAAGTTTGGAGAAGAAATCCCCCTTGCACCCGGCGCCGCAATAAACACACCTGCTTTATAACTCTCTGCGAGTTGTAAGGTTTGTTTCCGCGCGTCACTGGGTTAAAAGCCTCCCCGCTAACCAGCTCCGCCCCGCTCCAACGGCTTTACCTCCTTCTGGATGAGACCAAAAGTCTTCCGATGGACCAAAAAAAGGCTTGCTCAAGAGCTTTTGGAGCGGGATCTCCAGAGAGAAACTCCTCCCTGGCTGCAGATGAGCTGGGACCGCCAAAACCCCCCCTTTCTCATGGAAGATGCTCCCCAGAGCACCATCGGCTCTTATCTAGCCACTTTCCTCCCAAAAACGAGCCATCTCCTTCCCTCCAACGCTACGGGGCCAAGACAAGACGGGAGAGAACCCAAACGCCCTATCAAGTAACTCTGAAAAGGTGGAATTTGCCCCTTTCCCACAAGAAAAGCCTGAAGAGAAACCTTTCTCCTGCGGCTCGGGCTTGCTTTCCATGTCACCCCAGGGCTTCCAAACCAGGGAGGCTCCTTCGTCCTCCTCTTCCAAGAGGGATCTGTCCCGCAGGGCAGGCAGCTCCGCCTGCAACTGCTCCCCGACATTGATGCGGCTGAAAGGGGGAGGAAGAGGAGGGGGAGGAAGGCACGTCGGGAATGGATACGGCGCAACAAACGCTAAAAAAGAGGGAAAACGTGGTCAGTTGGGGCAAAACCGGTCCCTATTGCCCAGCAAAACATCACTCAGTCTTCCGCCACCAACTTCCACCGCCCCTTCCCACCCCCAGCGTTACCCTTCGGCCACTGGAGGCTTTTTGGGCCCCATCGGGCAGGACAATTTGGGGGTTTCCCCAAAAAAACAATCCAACTGCTGAATGTCACTCTCCACAGCGGTAGGAAGCTGCCACAGCCACGGCCAGCGAGCGACCGCCGCCTCGGAATGTTGTGTGGAACGCGGGAGGCCGGCAACGGCCTGTGACGTCAGCAAAACCAGTGCTTTACTGGGACAGCACTGGGCGTTTGGGGGGGTTTCTGGCCCATATGGGGGACCCTCCACCCAAAAACACGCTGTGGAGAAGGGGCCGAGCGACACCCACCCCCACCCCCAGTTCCCTCCTCCCGTTTTCCCAGGGGTCGCCCTCATTCCCACGGCTCAACGTGGATTTTTGCCTCATCCTCCATCAAAAGAACCCCAAAATCCTGGATGTTCTGCCCAAAAAATCTGACAAAACCATGCTGGGGATAAAAATCTTTCCGCCAAGACCCTCCTTTAGCCTTCCTTGCCCTCCTCCTCCTCCTCACACACCACTCCATCCCCCACAAAATTTCCCCCTTCTCAGGGAAATCATGGCTCTGGAGATGGACCCTCCGGCTACCACTTCACCCCTGCGGCTGCCCCGGGCCAGAAGGCGGGGATTGAGCCATTTGGGGCTTTTCTAGAAGCAAAAGGAGCAAAGCGAAACCCCGGGGGCCCTTTCCATCCCCCAATCCCCTAGTCCATGGGCTGCAGTCATCATGCTCTAGTGCAGTTCACTCTCTTCACAAGTTGGAAGCCCACGAGAAGCACATTTAGGACGCCACATGTTAAGAAAGCAAACTTCCAGCTCTTCAAGGAGTTAGGAAATAGGACCCCGTGGGAAACTGCCCTTAGGGACAAGGGAGCAGAACAAAGGAAAAAGGGATTTTTAAGTCCTTCCTCTAGAAGGACTCCTCCATTAGACCCAGCTTCATCGAAACGACACCGGTCTGGATGCTGGTGGTTAAAGAAGATGGATCGGTGGGGGTTAAATTAGGAGAATTAATTGGGCGATCACTTCAAATGAGGTCAAATTAAAACTGGAGGCATTTTGCTGGCTGTGAGGGACTGGAGTGTGCAAGCCTCGGGCCACAAAACTCAATGGAACTTGAGTTTGTCCTGGGCAAAAAGGGGAAACCTGAGGCTTTTGCACAAGGAGGGGCCGCTCTGAACCTCACGGCTCCGGGGAAGGTCTCCCCGACTCCAAAAACACAGAATGTTGGGGGTTGAAAGTCAAATAAAACCACCAAGAGGCACCTGGGCAAGGGCAATCCTCCAGCTGCCCTTCCCTTCTGCCCCCGCCCCCCCACCCCCGCCCCGGGTGCTTTTCTGAACCCAAAGGAGGCATTTGGGGAAGAAAAAGGGAGGGCTGACCTTCCGCACTCACCTCAGGGCAAGTCCCAGCACAGGGAGGTCCCGGGATCCCCGGAGGAGCCGCAGGCGCTGTGGGGCTGCGGGTGGTGACGCCCCGGCGGGGGCTTGTCTTTGGGGGTCGCACGTGGCCTCTTCTTCTGCTGGCAGACGGCCTGCAAACCAGGGACAAAATAACTTGAAATGGCTCAAAAAGGCAGAAAAATAAGATTTTTTGGCCATGGATTTCACGCGGTTTATCAGCCCGGCTAAAGTCTAAACAGCCAAAAAACCTCTAGATTTCCTCTAGAAAATTTCCTCTAGAAATCCATTAGACCCAGCTTCATAGAACATATGACATAACAACCCCAGTCTATGACATCACAATCCCCGATGACGTCACAACCGCCTCTTTGACGTCACATCCCCACTCTAAGACATCACAACCCGACTCTGTGACATCAGAACCCCGTCTATGATCTCACAACCCCACTCTATGACGTCATAACCCCCTCTATGACATAACAACCCCACTCTATAATATCACAACCTCCTCTATGACGTCACAACCCCGTCTATGATCTCACAAACCCACTCCATGACGTCACAACCCCACTCTATGACGTCACAACCCCACTCTATGACATCAATACCCTCCCTCTATGATGTCACAACCCCACTCTACGACGTCACAAACCACTCTGTGATGTCACAAACCACTCTGTGACATCTCAACCCCACTCTATGACATCATAACCACCTCTATGACATCACGCCACTCTATGACATCATAACCCTCTCTATGACATCAAAACCCCACTATATGACATCACAACGCTCCTCTATGACGTCACAAACCCCCTCTATGACATCACAACCCTCCCTCTATGACATCACAACGCCCCTCTATGATGACACAACCCTACCTCTATGACATCACAATCCCAGATGACGTCACAACCCCCTCTAAGACGTCACAACCCCACTCTATGACATTATAATCCCAGTCTATGATATCACAATCCCACTCTATGACATCACAACCCAACTCTGTGACGTCACAACGCTACCTGTATGACATCACAATGCTCCTCAACGACGTCACAACCGTACCTCTATGACATCACAACGTCCGTCTATGACATCACAACCCCACTCTATGATATCAATAACCCCCTCTACGACGTCACAGCCCTACCACTATGACATCACTATCCCCGATGACGTCACAACCCCTCTATGACATCACAACCCCATTCTATGATGTCACAACCACACTCTATGACGTCACAACATCCATGACCTCACAACCCCCAATGACATCACAACCCCACTCTATGACACCACAACCCCACTCTATGACGTCACACCCCAAACCTCTAACCTCACAACCCCAACCTATGACATCACAACCCTTCCTCTATGACATCACATCCCCCTCTCTGACATTGGGCGACGAAACCCCTCGTTTCCTCGTTTTGGGCAAACCCCCCCCAAAAGCATCTCGGGCTTTTGAGGGACAATTTCCATCTCCTGCTGCCTCCAGCCACAGTTTCTGGGCACAAACAAGGGCAGGGGGGGGGTTTCTGCCATCAGCCAAGTCAAAGACATCCAAACTTTGCTGGTCCATGGGGGCTGCCCAGCCAAGGAGATGTCCCTTAATTATATCCAGTGGCAACTTCTATTATCATCAGAAGGTTGATCAGACTTGGTCCATCAACCCCAGCTCCAGCGTCACCACCCCAACGGGCTCCAGTCTGTGAGACTCGCACAGGCTCAGCTGAGAAAATGATGGCTCCAAAGGAAATGTAGCTCCAGGAGACAGAGCTCCACGGCCTGAGCGCAGCACTAACCAGAAGCTTTACTGACTCAACCGCTGCTTTTCTACCCAAACGCTGCTCATCTCCAGGGAGAGAAAGCTGCTTTAGCCACTTCTCCTCCAAAGCCCTCACAGGGCTAAAGCCACACAGTCAGGAGCACCCCTCTGCACAGAGACACAGCCAGCACAAAGGAAACCCTTTGGGAAATCCATCGGGACACCCATTCCAGCAGAAAAGAGAATCCTTACCAGGCTGGTGGCAAAACTCCCCGCGTCTCTGGGCCAGGGGGACGTCACCAACGCATCTGCACCTCTGAGGGTTGGGGTCCACCACAAGGCTGGTTTCCGTTCTGTCACATCCTCGGAGCTAAAACTGTCGGCAGGAGCTGCCTCATCCGGGGACTCGGAACCACCCGGGCACCTGGCCTGCAGAACACAAGTACCTCTCAAGAGACCTTGATGTCCTGCATTAACACACCAGCACGCTCTTGAGATCACACAACCACACAATGGTCACAGTTGGAAGGCACCTTAAAGCCCCTCCAGTGCCACCCCCTGCCCTGGGCAGGGACACCTCCCACCACACCAGGCTGCTCCAAGACCCCTCCAACCCGGCCTGGAACCCCTCCAGGGATGGGGCAGCCACAGCTTCTCGGGGAAACCTGGGCCAGGCTCTCACCATCCCCCCCAGCAAACCATTTCCTCCCCACATCTCATCTCAATCTCCCCTCTTCCAGTGGCAAACCCTTCCCCCTCCTCCCACGGCTCCCCTCCCTCATCCAGAGTCCCTCCCCAGCTTTCCTGGAGCCCCACCTGTTTAGGGACTGGAAGGGGCAGAAAGGTCTCCCCGGAGCCTTCCCTTCTCCACGCTGAACCCCCCCAACTCTCTCAGCCTGTCCTGACAGCAGAGGGGCTCCAGCCCTCCCAGCATCTCCATGGCCTCCTCTGGCCCACACTCCACATTGTTGGCTCGTGTGGAGCTTCTCACCCACCAACACCCCCAAGCCCTTCTCCTCAGGGCTGCTCTCCAGCCATTCTCCACCCAGCCTGGATTTGTACCCGGCATTGCTCTGACCCAGGGGCAGCACCTTGCACTTGGCCTGGTGGAACTTCAGGGGGGTCACAGGAGCCACCTCCATCCTGCCCATGTCCCTCTGGCTCTGGGCAGATGGTGGAGAAGCAGGACAACTGGCGGACTCATCACACCCACCTCGCTGAGGAGCTGCTGGGACCGTCCCAGAGGCAAAAGGGGCTGAGCCTCTCCTGCATCTTCAGGGATAACGTTCCTCAAAGCCCAGGAAGAAACAGGGCCTGACCAGCACGGGGGAAAGGAGACCCCACGGGGCAGGGGACGGGGGGACAACGACAGGACAAACACAGTCATTCCTCGGAACAGAGCGCCTTCCTCGGCACTCTTGCTCAGAAACGTGGTTTCTGGAGGAACTGGGTGTTTCACGGAAGGTTTTTACCCTCTTCCGCCACCAGCACCTCCTGGTGGGACTCTCTCGGTGACAGGAGGTCGAGGTGACAGGGACAGTCCAGCGCAGGGAGCGCTTTGGGGCCCTGAGCTCTGTGCAAAACCCCAAAACTCGCTTTATGAAGGTTGTTGGCCCTGCTGTGAGGGAAAGTTTGAAAATAGTTTTTAAAAATGAAGCCACAAGAAATAGAACGAAAGACGTCGAGTGAAGGAAACGTCTCCTGGCGACGTTAAGCTGCAAACGGCGTTGGTGGTTTCATCCTCCTGGCTTGGTTTCCTCTTGGCAACTTCATCCTCAAAACCACCTTTCTCCCTCTCCCCAGGGCCAGGCTCAAAAGGAGCACCCAAGGGTCACAGCACTCAAGGGCCGGAGATTGCTCCCACACCCAAGGGGACAGGTTTTCACAGCACAGGGGGGTGACACTGCTTTGGGGGTGATCACAGAAGAGGGGGCGGGGGGGCATCGGTGACCCCCGTTTTCCCCCCATCCAGGTTCTTTGCGTGGAATCCATCTGCGTCGACCCCGCCATCATTGAAGGGAACATCAAGGTGAGACCCTGGGGGGGCAGAAGCGACACCGAGGGGAGAACCTTGAAGTGGGGGGGTCCCCCAAAAATCGTGCCCACCCCCCAAAAAAAATCGGTGCAGACAACCTCGCCCAGCAAGTGAAGCTCAACTCGCATCGAGGGGGACACGGGGGTCTCCCTCGGGGACAGCAGGGGGGGCAGGACATGTCTGTGAGGTGGGACCAAGCAGGGACAGGCTGGGGGCGGGGGGTACAAGGAGGAGGGTGGGAGGGGCAAGCACAGGGGCAGGGCTGAGGCCACACCGACCTGGCAGGTCAGGAAGGGGTGGGGCTAAAGAAAGGGGGTGGGGCTAAGGAGACCACACCCACCAGGGTCACCCCAGGGAAGGGCAGGGCTAGGGGGAAGGGGGTGGGGCTCTGGGAGGCCACGCCCACAGACTCAGGGAGGAGGTGGAGCTAAAGGACAAGGCCACGCCCACCAGTGGGAGTCACCCCTACAAGGGTGGGGGTAGGAAAAGGGGGTGGGGCCAAGGGAGGCCACACCCACCACTCACACAAGGGAGGGGCTGGGCTATGGGCAGGGGCGGAGCCACAGGGAAGGGGTGGGGCCAAGGGAGGCCACACCCACCACTCACACAAGGGAGGGGCTGGGCTATGGGCAGGGGCGGAGCCACAGGGAAGGGGTGGGGCGATGGGAGGTCACACCCATAGGGAACACCCTGGGGGGCGGTGCTAAGGGAACAAGCCACACCCCCAAGGGCTACTACAGGCAGGGACAGAGGGGCGTGGCTAAGGGAGAAGGGGTGGAGCTGAAGGGAAGGGGCGTGGCTAAGGGAGGAAGCCACACCCCCAGGTGAGACAGGGACACAAAGGGGTGGAGCCAGGGGAAACAAGCCACGCCCACAGGGCCTCCTGCAAGAGGCAGGGCTGACAGTGAGCCCCGCCCACTAGAGCTGGGGGGAGGCCACACCCACAAAGGGGTGGGGCTAATGGGAAAGACCACACCCACAAAGGGGTGGGGCTAACAGGGCCAAGACACAGCCCCAGCAGCCCCCATCATTTCAAGGGAGGGCGTGGCCAGGGGTTGCCCCACCCCATGGCACTGCCCACCCTGTCTGACCCCAAAAAAGGGGACAACCTTCCCAAAAAGGGGACTGTCCCCTCCCCGGGTGTGCCCCCCAAAACAGGGACACCACCCCCAAAAAGGGGGCTGGCCCCCCCAAACGCTGTTGCCTCCCGGGGAACCAGGGTACGAGGGGGAGGCAGTGAACACCCACCGCGAGCGGCCACAGGTAAGGGAGGAGCCCCAAAAAAAACCCCCAAAAGAGGGGACAGATCTCATTAAACCACCCTGAAATTGGGGGGGGTGGTAGATTTTGGGGAACCTCCCCCAGAACCCCATTTTGCCCCGTAGAACATTGACATCAGCCGCCCCCCTTGCCAAAGCCCTGGTCACCGTCCCCAAGCATTATTGGGGGTGGGGGGCATTAATTTTGGGGGCTTCCACGGGGGTCCATCAGAGTGATGGGGGGGATCTCCAGGTACCTACGAGGGGGATGAGAAGGGGGTGTGTGTGAGGTGGTGACCCCCTCCCCTCCAGCACCTTTTGGGGGGTACCTGCACCCCCTCGGCCCATGACAGACCCCTCCATTCACTTGGTTTGGGTGTGTGGGGGTGTGTGTGGGGGGGGGAGGTGTGTTTGTCAGTGGTTTTCAGCTGTTTTTTCTCTGCAGTGCAGTATAAACGGCCCGGACGGGGCAGGTGCTGCTCTGTGCGCACCAGGGACTGGGAAGGGGGGGGCACCACAAAAACACCCGTTTTCCCAACCCCCCCCACCCCAAAACCCACCAATTCTCTCACCCCCCACCCCAAAACACACTTCCTCACCCAAAAAGACCCCTCTCCCAACTCCTCCATCCCCCAAAAAACCCTCTCCCACCCCAAACTCCCTTCTCTCCCAACCCAGACAGCCCCAAAACCCCCCACATTCTCCCACCCCCACCAAAAAACCCTCTCCCAAACCCCCCACCCCCAAAGAACACCCCTCCTCCCAACCCTGCACCCCCAAATCCCCTCCCATCACAAACTCCCCTTACCAGCTTAAAAAAACCAAACCCAAACCCCCACTCTCCCAAACCCTTCTCCCAAACCCCCACTAACCCACCCTCAACACCCCCCATCCCAAAAGACCCTCTCCCACCCCAAACCCCAACTCACTTCTGCCTCACAAGCTCTTCCATCACCAGCTTCTTGATAACCCCAAAAACCTCCTGTCACTCCCTGGAAGGGAAGGGCTCTGGTGGTGCCTTGCGAGGGGCGGGGTCAGCACAAGTGCTTTAAATCCCTTCTTTTGGTAAAACTGGCTATTTGGGGTGGTTTGGGGGAGTTTTTATCTTGTTTTTAACGGTTCAAGCCAAGCGGCGCGGCCATTTTGTGGCTCTGAGGGGAAAGGGGGCAGGGGCGCCTTTCCCGCCTTTTTCACCACCTGAGGGGAGCCCTCGCAGGAGAGAGGGGGCGGGGCGAGTGCAGCCGCTGGCCCAATGGGCGGCTTGAAGAGGGGGCGGTGGGCGGGATGAGAGCAGTGAGCGGGCCAATGGGCAGCGGTGTTTTCCAGGGTGGGCGGTGCTGGCACGAGCGCATGGGCAGAAGGGGAGGGGTCATATTTTGGGAGGCAGGCAGACCCCGTTAGAGCTTCCCCTTCCCTATTCAGGGGGGTGATACCCCTCTGCCGTCCCCCCTCAGGCCCCAGGGACACCCAGACGGCCAAGCTGGGGCTCCTCATGGTCATCCTCAGCTTCATCTTCATGAAGGGCAACTCACCCAAAGATGGTGAGGCCTCCCGCCCGAGACCCCCTTCCCCCCCCCATATCCCATTTCCCATTGGTGGCCCTCTCCCCCACATTGACACCCCCTTTTCCAGGTGCTGTCTGGAAATTTCTTTGCCGGCTCTGGCTGCAGCCAGGGTAGAACATAATGGGGGATGGGGCTTGTTAGTGCTGCCCCTCGTTAACCCTATTGACCCCCGGGAATGACAGGAGGTTTTTGGGGATATCAAGAAGCTGGTGACAGAAGAGGGAAGAACTTCTGCGTCAGAAGTGAGTTGGGGTTTGGGGTGGGAGAGGGTCTTTTGGGATGGGGGGTGTTGAGGGTGGTTTTGGGGGTGTTAGGGAGAGGGGGTTTGGGAGAGGGTGGGTTAGGGGTTGGGTTTTTTGGAGCTGGTAAGGGGAGTTTGTGATGGGAGGAGTTTTTGGGGTGCAGGGTTGGGAGAGGGGTGTTTTTTAAGGGTATGGGGTCTGGAAGAGGGATTTTTGGGGTTGGAGGGTGGGAGAATGGGTGGTTTTAGAGGGGGTGGGAGAAGGAATGATTTTAGGGTGTGAGAGGGTGTGTTTTTTGGGGTCCCCCTCCTTTCCAATCTACGGTGTGCACAGAGAAGCGCCAGCCCCGACCGAGCCGTTTATACTGCACTGTAGAGAAAAAATACCTAAAAAACACTGGCACCCCCTCCTCCCACCCCAGTGACTGGAGGGGTCTGTCACGGGGCCAGGGAGCGCAGGCACCCCCCAAAAAGTGCTGGAGGGGAGGGGGTCAGGGCTGCTGGAGCCCCTCTGCTGTGAGGACAGAGAGTTGGGGGGGTTCAGGCTGGAGAAGGGAAGGCTCCGGGGAGACCTTTCTGCCCCTTCCAGTCCCTAAAGGGGGGGGCTCCAGGAAAGCTGGGGAGGGACTCTGGATGAGGGAGGGGAGCCGTGGGAGGAGGGGAAAGGGTTTGCCACTGGAGGAGGGGAGATTGAGATGAGATGTGGGGAGGAAATGGTTTGCTGGGGGGGTGGTGAGAGCCTGGCCCAGGTTGCCCCGAGAAGCTGTGGCTGCCCCATCCCTGGAGGGGTTCCAGGCCGGGTTGGAGGGGTCTTGGAGCAGCCTGGTGTGGTGGGAGATGTCCCTGCCCAGGGCAGGGGGTGGGACTGGAGGGGCTTTAAGGCGCCTTCCAACTGTGACCATTGTGTGGTTGTGTGATCTCAAGAGCGGGCTGGTGTGTTAATGCAGGACATCAAGGTCTCTTGAGAGGTATTTGTGTTCTGCAGGTCAGGTGCCCGGGTGGTTCCGAGTCCCAGGATGAGGCATCTCCTGCCGACAGTTTTAGCTCCGAGGATGTGACAGAACGGAAACCAGCCTTGTGGTGGACCCCAACCCTCAGAGGTGCGGACGCGTTGGTGACGTCCCCCTGGCCCAGAGACGCGGGGAGTTTTACCACCAGCCTGGTAAGGATTCTCTTTTCTGCTGGAATGGGTGTCCCGATGGATTTCCCAAAGGGTTTCCTTTGTGCTGGCTGTGTCTCTGTGCAGAGGGGTGCTCCTGACTGTGTGGCTTTAGCCCTGTGAGGGCTTTGGAGGAGAAGTGGCTAAAGCAGCTTTCTCTCCCTGGAGATGAGCAGCGTTTGGGTAGAAAAGCAGCGGTTGAGTCAGTAAAGCTTCTGGTTAGTGCTGCGCTCAGGCCGTGGAGCTCTGTCTCCTGGAGCTACATTTCCTTTGGAGCCATCATTTTCTCAGCTGAGCCTGTGCGAGTCTCACAGACTGGAGCCCGTTGGGGTGGTGATGCTGGAGCTGGGGTCGATGGACCAAGTCTGATCAACGTTCTGATGATCATAGAAGTTGCCAGTCGATATAATTAAGGGACATCTCCTTGGCTGGGCAGCCCCCGTGGACCAGCCAAGGAGAGCTCCCCGAGGTGGCTTTGGGGCGCCTTTGGATGGGATTGTGCCATCTCTGTGTGGTCTGACCGACCGGCTGACACAGACCCGTCCTTTCCGTACACAGCTGGACGTGTCTCCAAGGGTTGGTGATCCGCCAGCAGGTACAGGCAGTTGGTCACGGGTTTGCGTGTGCGAGTGGGTCCGTGCAGCGGTGTGAGCAGTGCCATCAGGCTGTCACTGTCCCATGCCATTCCCGAGGGCAGGCACCTTTGTTTTGTTGAGACTTTGGCAAAGGTTGCAGGGTCCGCGGGAGGAATTGATTGGAAATACGTCCCCCGTTAATCACCTGGAGCTGCAGGAAAAGAAAAGGGGAGGTGGGAAGTGTCAAGGGGGATGGGAAAGCTGGGGAAATCCTTGGGCTTTGAGGAGGAGATTTGAAGGATTTCAAGACGATTTGGGAAATGACTTTTATTCCTTTGAGCTCTCTCTCTGGCCACACAAAAGCTGGCGGGGGCTTTCTTCTCCCCAGCTCCTGTTCTCAGGAGAACTGGAAAGGAATCCAGCCGGCTGCCATTAAATGGAGCAACTCCACCCGTTTGGAGCCATTTTCTGCCAGAGAATTCCTAAATTCAAACATTGTCCCCCTTCCTGGGGGATCAATGACCGCGGTGGAAACCCGGGCGTTGACAGGGAGCATTTGAAGCTCCTCCTAAAGCCACCACCTGTTTTTTATGGTACGAGTTTGGGGTTCAAAATTGAATCCAATCATTAAAAAGAGGTGGTGGTTGGACCCAAAGCATGGGCATGTCCGGGACGCAGCTGCCCACTCATCCCAGTTTCCCTACTGGGCTCGGCTTCTGCTGACTGGTTTTACCACCTGGCATTCCTGGGAGCCGAGGATTTGAGCCCCCAGGCCCCGGCTCTCCTTTTGCCTCCTAAAAAAGCTGAAAACAGATGAAGGAGGGGATTTTTCCCTGGGGATTGGGGGAGGAGGGATGGAAATGGCCCCCGGGGTTTCGCTTTGCTCCTTTTGCTTCTAGAAAAGCCTCAAATGGCTCAATCCCCGGCTTCTGGCCCGGGGCAGCCGCAGGGGTGAAGTGGTAGCCGGAGGGTCCATCTCCAGAGCGATGATTTCCCTGAGGAGAGGGAAATTTTGTGGGGGATGTAGTGGTGTGTGACGAGGAGGAGGGCAAGGAAGATTAAAGGATGGTCTGTAGAATGAGTTTTATGCCCAGTGTGGTGTTGTTAGATTTTTTGGGCAGAACATCCAGGATTTTTGGTTTTTTTGATGGAGGATGAGGCAAAAATCCACGTTCAGCCATTGGAATGAGGACTAATGTTGGGAAAACGGGAGGAGGGAACCGGGGTTGGGGATGAGTGTCACTTGGCCCCTTCTCCACAGCGTGTTTTTGGGTGGAGGGTACCCCATTTTGGCCAGAAATGCCCAAAAATGCCAAGTGCTGTCCCAGTAAAGCACTGGTTTTGCTGACATCACAGCCCGTTGCCGGCCTCCCGCGTTCCACACAACATTCCGACGCGGTGGTCGCTCGCTGGCCGTGGCTGTGGCAGCTTCCTACTGCTGTGGAGAGTGATACTCACCAGTTGGACTGTTTTTTTGGGGAAACCCCCAAATTGTCCTGCCCAATGGGGCCGAAAAAGCCTCCAGTGGCCGAAGGGTAACGCTGGGGGTGGGAAGGGGCAGTGGAAGTTGGTGGCGGAAGACTGAGTGATGTTTTGCTGGGAAACAGGGACCGGTTTTGCCCCAACTCATCACGTTTTCCCTCTTTTGAAGCGTTTGTTGCGCCGTATCCGTTCCTGACGTGCCTTCCTCCCCCTCCTCCTCCTCCTTTCAGCCGCATCAATGTCGGGGACCAGTTTCAGGCGGAGCTCCCTGCCCTGCGGGACAGATCCTGCTTGGGACAGGAGGAAGAAGAGCGAGCCTCCCTTGTCTGGAAGCCGTGGGGTGACATTGAATCCAACCCCGAGACGCAGGAGAAAGGTTTGTCTTAAACCTTTTCTTTGGGGAATCGGGAAAATTCCACCTTTTCACAGTTACTTGATAGGGCGTTTGGGTTCTCTCCCGTCTTGTCTTGGCCCCGTAGCGTTCGAGGGAAGGAGATGGCTAATTTTTGGGAGGAAAGTGGCTAAATAAGAACCGATGGTGCTCTCGGGAGCATCTTCCATGAGAAAGGGGGGGGGGGGGTTGCGGTCCCACCTCATCTGCAGCCAGGGAGGAGTTTCTCTCTGGAGATCCCGCTCCAAAAGCTGCTCTTCCTGTGGCAATAGTTGGAATATGGGATATTTTTCTGGGCGTTTTGTGGTTTCCGTTCTGTTTTCTGCCCTTCCTCCATTTCCCATCCATCTTCTGTGGCATCTTTTCTCCTTTTTGGAGGAAAACCTGACTCGTTGGTGTTTTTTCTTGCCTTTGTAGTTTCAAAGCTGCTGAAGATGGCCTCTTCCAGCGGCAGAACCGGGGCAGGGATGAACGCGGAGCTGGCTCTGCATTGCCTGCACGAGGCTCGGGGCAACGTTGCGGTAGGGAGCAGCGCTTCCCCCTGAAGAACCCGCTTTGTGACTGGTTTGAGCTGGGAGTTGCTCTGAGTTGGCTCTTCCAGGGGCCGGAATCTCTTTGCTCAAGGCGCCGGGTGCTGCCCGTGGCGGCGTTAAGGTCTGGTGGGGTGACAGAGCCCGTCCCGGTGCATCCATTGGAGCTTGTTTGGATTCTGGGACAGTCGGGAGAATGGAATTTCTCTCTTTCCTTTTTTTGCCCTTTTTCCTCCTCTGCCAGAGGATTTGAAGTCCTTTTCTCCCATTAAATCTGGCAGGAAGCTCTGGAAATGCTGCGCTCTGGGCCCCCCCGGAGACCCGAATGCCACCCCTTGGCTGATTACCATTACGCAGGTAAATGGGACGAGAACAGATCCCTTTGCTATTGGAATTATTCTTTAAAAGGTGGGGTTTGGGTGGGGAAAACAGTAGTTTTAATCCATTTGTGGGGCTTTTTGAGGCAGGGAAATGCGTCTTCTAATAATTTGCCTGTGGCTGTTTATCCCAAGGCTCAGACACCTGGACCCGGCGGGAACAGCAGTTATTTAAAGAGGCGTTTTATGTTCACAAGAAGAATTTTCGCCTCATCCAGAAGGAGGTAAAGCCGTTGGAGCGGGGCGGAGCTGGTTAGCGGGGACGCTTTTAACCCAGAAAGCCCTATTTTCAATCCCCCGTTGGAATCCTGTCCTTAGGACCCTTCTTCCTTCTAAAAACCCAGCGGGACAAGACATCGTTTGCCCTCATTTGTAATGACAAGGGAGTATTTAATATCCCTGGATTTCTCCCCATAGATCCAGACGAAAACCGTGGCCCAGTGTGTCGAATATTACTACAGCCAGAAGAAGAAGATGCGCTTCGGCTGCACCCGACCTCGCCTCATGCAGAAAAGGTCCAAGAGAGTCCGGGATGAGGAGGAAAAAGCCGAAGGCGAGGTAAAAAAACTGCTGGGGGGGGTTGTTCCCTTGACGAATCCATCTGCTCAAACGTTACTTGCCAGGAAACAGGGATTTGGTTTGTGTAAATACATCTTTTTTTAACTTATGGGTTGGAAATGGGGTGGCTGTGTGGCTTCAGTGCGTGGGAATTGCACCTTTTCAGCCCCTTTGATAGATTTTGTGGAGGAAAGTGCTTTTCCGCTTGGGACAGTAGAAATAATACAGTTTTTCTTGCAAGTTGTGGCTTTGCACCCTGTTTTCCCATTGGTTTTTTGGCTGTTTAGTGCTCAGACTTTACCTGGGCTGATAAGCCGCGTTAAATCATCACAAAAAATCTTATTTTTTTGCCTTTTTGAGACATTTCAAGGTATTTTGTCCCTGGTTTGCAGGCCATTTGCCACCAGAAGAAGAGGCCACGTGTGACACCCAAAGAAAAGCCCACGCCGGGGCGTCACCACCTTCAGCCCCACAGCGCCTGTGGCTCCTCCGGGGATCCCGGGACCTCCCTGCTCTGGAACTTGCCCTGAGGTGAGTGCGGAAGGTCAGCCCTCCCTTTTTCTTCCCAAAAAGCCTACTTTGGGCTCAAAAAAACACCCGGAGGGGAGGAGGGGGGCAGAGGGGAGGGCAGCTGGAGGATTGCCCTTGCCCAGGTACCTCTTGGAGGTTTTCTTTTACTTGCAACCCAAAAAATCTGTCTTTTTGGAGTTGGGGAGACCTTCCCTGGAGCCGTGAGGTTCAGAGCGGCCCCTCCTTGTGCAAAAGCCTCAGGTTTCCCCTTTTTGCCCAGGACAAACTCAAGTTCCATTGAGTTTTGTGGCCCGAGGCTTGCACACTCCAGTCCCTCACAGCCAGCAAAATGCCTCCAGTTTTAATTTCACCTCATTTGCAGTGATCAACCAATTATTGTCACATTTTAACCGGCAACAATTCATCTTCTTTAACCACTGACATCCAGAACGGTGTCGTTTTGCGGCCAAACAAACCAGGAATTCACACAAGTAGGAAATGACGAAGCTCGGTCTAATGAATTTCTAGAGAAAGGATGTAAAAACCCCTTTTTTTCTCTCATTTCCAGAGTATTTGAGAAGATCCCGACGAGAAACACCCCGATGAGGCTCCATCCCCCCCGGGCTGTTTGAAAGGCCCCGGGCACCGACACCGACCCACCGGCGGGGCCATTTTTCCCTGCATGGCGGGCCTGTGCTGGTGACTGGGAGCGCTCCCTGCCCTCCCTGCCAACAACAGCCCATCCCAGCAGGGAGAGCTCCATGTGCCCCTTGTCCCCCCCAGACCTCCAAGGCCCCCGGCCCTCCCTCCCATCGTTGCCACCCCTCAGCACTGGCAGCTCCCTGTCATCCCTGCACCCCCCAGAAAGGCAGCCCCCCCAGCCCCAGAGCCACCAACTGTCCCGTGATGACAGCCTGTCTCTCCTGTCCCTTCGGGAGCCCCTGGACTCCTGGCCCCCCCTGCCACCCCTGAGCCATGGCCAGGGCCAGGCGTGCTCTCCCAAGGAAGACAGAGCAGAGGTGCCAGGCTGGATGGGAGGGAGAGGAGCCGGCAGGGACAGGGACAAGGCTGCGGAGGGACATGGCCTGCTTTGGGCCGGGGACACGGATGCTTCTCCTGGAGGGAGGGCAAGAAGAGAGACAAAGGAGAGCGACTGGGAGATGGAGACGAGCTCCTGCACCCTCCTCGGACACGCTCCAAAAAGAAAGGCTTTTCCCTCTCTTAATGAGGAATAGTCAACCCGCCAGCCCTGACGAGGGCACCGTGTTCCACCAAGTCAAGCTCAGTGTGTGCCAGGAGGTGCCGTGGTCTCTGCTGGCCACGTGAGGGTCACGGCCACCGTGTCCAGTGCTGCCAAGTCGGTCATCCAAGTCCTCATGGAGAATCAAGGTAGTTCCTCCTCGCAATCCAGAGGTGGCAGCTCCACCAAGGGCGGATGTACCTTGTCCGTGTTGCTGTAAACACCAGCCAGAACCTGCTGCCCTCAATAAATGGTTGAGCAAAGCAATTGTGCATCCAAACTTGTGCTGTGTTGCCCTAAGACAGGAGGGGAAGAAGCCCCAAGTAGGATGGAAGATGGTTCTTTTGTCTCCTGATCCCCTTTTTTGTCAGCTCGGAGGACTCCCTGTTGAGTGGTGAGGAAGGGGAGTGTGGTTTGAAGGTCCCGTGGGTGGTTTGAGCTGTGTCTGGGGCTTGGGATCTTGCTTGGATGCCAGGTCGGGTGGAAAGCTGCTCCCCTGAAGTGCTTTTTGGTGTGAATTCCAGCTTGGGTTTAGTTTTGATGTTTGTCCAGCTGGGGGTCCTGGTGTAGGGGGCAGAGACCTTCCTGTTCTCCATCCTCTTCTCCAGCCCCTTGAACCCCATTTTCTAGGTGGAGGTTGGGTTCAGAACATGGAACCTGGCCCTACATCTGTCAGACCATCCCTGCGTTTCCCTTCCTGATGTTCCTGCAGAGATTGTGCCTGTCTGTGGGTCATCTCTCTCCTGACCCAACCCACCTCTGCGCTCTCCATCCATCTGCCCGCCCATCCCTCCATCCAGAGGGGACGCATTTTTCAGATAAAACCTGGTGTAGCTGGAGCACCTCCAGCCGAGCACTGGGAGCACTGGGACAGATCTCTTCCTTTTGCACTGCTTTCCTTCCCATGTGGCGAAAGAGAAAACAGCTCTGGTGGCCTTCACGTGCCACGTTATCTGGTGAGAGGTTGGTGGTCACCATGAGCTGTGTCACGCCGGTGTCTGGGCCTGATGTTTCCTGCCAGTGAACAGATTTTTTGGGGGAACTTTATTTTTTTTTAATATTTTTATTTTGGGTTTGCGTTTGGACGTGTCAGCAGCAGCCAAAGCAGGAGACAAGAAGGAATGTGGTGGGGCAGCAGAGGTGGATGGGGCCTCCCTGGGGCTGTGGTTTGGTGGTGAGGGCAGGATGAGGTCTGCTGGGCTTTGTGGGGAAGAAGGGTGTGAGGGAGCTCTGAAATGCAAATCAAAGCCTTTTTGGTGACTGGCTGAGGAGTTAGAGGCAGCTGAGAGGTGGGAAGGGGCAAAGCCATGCAGAGATGTCTCCATCAGCCCTCTCCAACACCTCCCATCCCCTCGGCCTCCCTCCCTGCAGACAGGGAGTGGGTGACACCAGCCCAAAACCCACCTCTCCCTTTTCCCTTCACCCCTTAGTCCTTCTCAAAGGTCTGGTGGATCAGATGGGGCCTTTGGTGGACCTTCCTGATGAGAAGGCCCTCCAGATGTATCCTCTCCCATGCTTGGGTGCTGCTGGCAGCAGGTCCCGGTGCTGGACGTGCCTTTGGGAAAGGTCTTGTTGGGCTCCAACCAAATGAGGCGAGGTCTCCAGCCAAGACTTGGGAGGGACTCCGGCTCCTACCTCCATGTGGTAGAGGATTAAGCACCTACGAGGCCCTCAGATACCCACGCAAAGGGCCGACAATCAGAGGCAAACCAGATTTTGATTAATGGACCTTTTTAATTAATTTATGATCAATAAACACCACGATGATGTTGACAGCTGGAGCCAACTCTTCTCCTGCAAGTGGCTCGGGCAGCGAGTTTTGGCCAAGGGCTGTGTCTCTGAGGCTGCAGATGAAGCAATTGGGTGCCCAGGGCTCTGGAGAGGTGCTTGTGGAGGTTGGAGATGCAGTGCAGGTGGCTTTGAGCCAAGGGATGCCATCTTGGGCCAAGTTCCCCCAGCCAGGGCCTGCGGGAACTGGCAGTTCAGCGTGGTCCTTGCCAGGGATTGCCCAGAGCATTTCTCTGGTCTCACCACAGGGAGGGAGCAACAAGCTTGTGGGGGAAGCCCAGGGGATCTCCAGAGTTCTAAGGAGCCTTTGCCTGCTCCAAACCAGCCTGGGAGCTCCACTGCATTTGCTTGATTAAACCAAGCGTGGAGCTCCACTGGCAGGAGCTCAGAGAGGTGGCGAGCGTGGAGCTGAGGCTTGTAGAACCCCCGTCTGCCCCAGGAGCAGTGGGAGACGGCTCTTCAGTCCAGTCTCCTCTGAGCTTCCATGGGTGGAGAGGGGTCTCCGTGGTCCCATGCGCATCCTCCCCTGCTCCAGACCCTCCCAGACCCGTGTATCCTCCCCGGTTGCTGCACAATCACTGGGCTCAGTCCCTGCGCTCCGTCCCCAGGGGGGCTGGATTCACCTGGTTGGGATCCCTCATTCCCTGGTGGGTCTTTAAACCCCCTCTGTGGGGCAGGCGTGGGGATGATGTCCTCCAGGGAGAAGCACCTTTGCCTCTGAAGCCAAAGGAGTGCGCCCGCCAGAAGATCCTCAGAGAGAGACCTCTGTCTGCCCTTTCTCTCCTCTCCTGCACGTTTCTATTGTGGGCCGCTCGCTTTTGGTTTCCTTTTCAAATCTCCAGTTGTATTTCCTGCTCTGGGACGTTTCTCTTCTCTGGTACCCAAGGGTAGAACGTGACTTGGGGGGGCTGAGGCTTGATGTTGGGGAGAACGTGGAGGGACCAGAGCTTCTCCAGCGCTCTGCATCTTCTCTAGCCGTGAGGAAGCTTTGGAAAATCGGGGAGAACATGAAGCTGACAAGCTTTGAAGAGCAGAAAACAGCTCCAGTTAATCCCAGAGCCCAGACAGCCTGGGAAATTCCCAGTGTTGAAGGGAAAATGCAACCACCAATGAGGCAGAGGCCTTTTGCAGATGCTTTTCCCCAGCTGCACCCAAGCTGGTTCAAGAGAGGGTGTTTGAGGGGAGCAGAGCCGCCCCCTCAAACGCTGCATTATGAAGGGAGGGCTTGTTTCCTACCACAAGGCTTTTTTTTTCTAAGCCCGTCAAAGCCCTGAAGAAAGGCCAGGGCTTGTCTGTCTTCTCGAAATAGCCTCGGGGTGGGGTTTGCTGGTGAGTCCCGCACCTCCAGCATCTCAGGGCTTGGGGGGGTTTAGCAATGCGACTTGCAAGCCCCTGGGCTCTGGTGGTGCTTGGAGGGGGGTGTCCCTCCTTCAGGGTTTGGGGGATGGCTGCAGCCTGGGGCTGAGCTGGGAAGGTGGGACCTGGTGGGGTGCAGGCACCCGAACTGCGCTTTGTTCTCCTCTGGCTCCATCCCTCTCTCCAGAGGATGCTGTTGACCCCATCAACCCTTGCCCTGCCTGGCAGGGGGGTGCGTGGTTTGGCTGGAGTGCCCTCCCCGTCAGGGATGCGGCATTTGTGAATGGGGATGAAGCTCCTTTGGGACAATTTGGGAGGAGGTCGGATCTCCCATCCCGACCTAATGGGGGTGCTGGCACTGCAGAGCCTCCCAGGCTGTGCTGAAAAGGCCTTCCTAAGGAGGGGGGGAAGCTGCAGCCTGTCTCCTTCCTCAGGCAGTGGGGAACACAGCCAGCTGGGCTCATGGCCATGGGAAGAGCTGGTCCAGTTGCCAGCCCTCCAGCCCCCTGCCCTCCCCCACCAATTTTTGGCCCCGCGCTTGGAGATTTGCAGCCGCTGCTGCTGCTGGTTTCAGTTCTGCTCCAAGGCCAGCTCAAGCCCAGCAAAGCCTGGGGGGGACACGGGTCTTTGTGAAGGAGGGGTTGGGTTGATGTTGGGGAGCGGGAGGGAAATGTCCTTTCTCAAGAGAAGAGCCCCTGCTGCGCGCACAGAGGAGTGCTCTGGCCAAGCGGTCGCGGGGTCGACTTGTGAGGCTGCAGAGCGAGCAGGAGGCGAATACCTCGCTGCTGAGAGAGCTGAGGGGGGAAAGGGAGGGCTTTTTTTAGAGCCAGGTCAGCCGAGGCCCAGCAGCTGCAGCGAGGAGCAGTGGCTGGGCTGAGCTGAGATGGTGCAGAGCTCGGCTGAGACCATGCTGCGTGGTGGAGGCCACTGTTGTCTAGCAGTAAGTCCCGAGAGTCTGGGATGCTGAAGATCCCTGGAGAAGTCATGAGCATCCTCCTGCACTCATCTTTCTGCCTGGCATTTCCTACTTGACTACTCTATATTGGAAGAGCCCTTCCATATTTCCCCCTGTCTTCTCCAGGGCAGACACACATGACCGTGTCCAAGGCACAGCTGAGACCCTGGTTCCTCACAATCCCTTGTGACTTCTCAGATGCTGCTGTTCTTCTCCCTGGGCCAAGAGAGTCACTCCTGGTGGCAAAATCCCTCCCTCCTCCATGCAGAGAGACAGGCTGCCACCAGAGTCCTGCTCCACCAACTCAGCCAGATGTTCAGGGCTGACTGGACAGGATCCCTGGGGCAAGTGTTCCCAGATGTGGGTCTTGCCAATGCAGAAAGAGCAGGAGAGGCTGCTTGTTGAGAGCCCCTGACATCCCATGGCCAAAGACGAGCTCAGGAGACTCAGCCAGCCCACAGGCACGAGAAGGAGGCAGGAGAGGCAGGAAGAAAAGCCCCAGAGGATGCGCAGGGGTCAGCAGAGGACCGCCAAGAGACTTTGCGGCTCCTCTTTGTGGGGAAGCGCCTGCGGCCACACGTGGGTTGTTCCCAGGCGCAGCAACGCCCAGAGCGGACACCTCTTGTGCCGCTGCCTCAGCTGCTCAGAAAGCAGAGCCTGCCAGCTCCGGCCAGCCAGGGATGGGGAAGGGGCCGTCGGGTAGGGCCAGTTGGGCGCCCATGGCCCATCTCCCCACCGTCGCCTTGCTGCTGTTGGGTGAGTGGGAGCTGGGCACGTGTTGGGGACGGGGCTGGGGCTGCCAGGCTTTGGGAGCGGGGCCTGGGGACTCGGCTTTGTGGAGAGCTGCCTTAAATCAGGAGAGAGGTTTCAAGACCATGGGTTGCACAGCGTTGGGCAAAGATCTGTGCACAGGCCTGTCAAGATCCTCGCACACCTGCCAAAAATAAAGGGTTTTGTCTCTCTTCATTTATTACATTTTGTTGGTGATGTCACCATCCCCGCCCCAGGATCCCACCGGGTGTCACGGAGACTTACCAATTTGTTAACTCCATGACCCATTTTTGGGGCTTTGGGGGGTCCTGGTGTACGAGATGGACACCTTCATGCTGGCCACCCTCTTCTCCCCAGCCCCTTGAAGGACAATGTTTTCTAGATGAAGGTGACCGTGGAGATGTCCCTGCCCAAGGTCTACCTTGGCAACTTGGAGGCCATCTGCACCGGGATGAGGAAAAGTCAGCCCTCCATCCCCTCGGGAGCTTTGCTGAAGCCCTGCGTGCCATAGCTCTGCCGGGACTGATGTTCCTTGGGGCTTTAGGTCCGTGGAAGATCTCTCCCCTTGCTCTCCTCCCCCTGTGGCCTGGTTTTGTCAATAACAGCGCTGCTGTGCCCTGGTTTTGTCAATAACAGTGCTGCTGTGCCCTCTGGGCAGACACAATGACCGTGGCTTTTCCCACGGCCAAGGTCTTGCTGCTCCGCGTCCCCCCAGTGCGCGCATGGACCTCCAAGATGGAGGCAGGAGGCATCACCTCCAGCCCTGCCTCCCAGCCTCTGGCTGTGAGCTCGGCTCCCACCCTCCTTCCCCCCTTCCCGACCGTGGAGCCGTGCTGCCTTGTGCTTCCCAGCCAAGGTGCCCCCCTCCTGCCTGCACCCCAACCTTCCCCCTGAGCTCCCCAGAACACACCAAGGGCCCAGAGTCCAGCGTCAGGAGTTTCACCTCAGGGAGACACTTGGCTCCAGGGCCAGTGTTGGGTGGCGCTGGTGCGGGAGGCTTGAGACTCGACAGGGGGGAGGTTGAGCTTGGGGCAGATGTCGGGGGCTGTTGATGCCGACGCCCCAACAACATCTGTCCCGCAGCTGGGCAACCCCGCTCCCGTCTCACGGGGGAGGTTTCCAGCCCGGTTCCTGTGCCCCACAGATGGGCGGGTGTAGGGTGCAGAGGGCCAGGAACGACTGCCCCTTGGAGCTGAGCGTGGGGAGACGGGCTCAGTCCTTGTCAGGTGGGCACATTTCCAGGACACGTCTGTCAGGGTGATGGCAGCAGGGAGGGAACCCCTCGGGTCGGTGGGCGCAGGGGATGGCAGCTCCCTCCCAGCACTCGGGCTCCTCCAGCTAGGAGTTTGGCAGCTCTCCCAGCGCCCTTTAGAAAATTCACTCCGAGACAGAGGAGAAACACCAAGTGTCCACTTCAGAACAAATCCTTTATAATTCACCTCCCACAAACGCTCTGCCAACACACGCGCCTCTGCACTGGTCACTGCAACAAGATGCCCAGTGCCCCGGGAACTGGCCCTGGCTACCGGCACCTCCCCGGGAAATGGGAAGTGTTGGAGGGATGCAGGACCTTGAGAGCATCACTCTGTGAGGCTGGAGCCACCCAACCATCCCCCTGCGTCCTCCTGGGCTGCAGGGATGGACCTGGAATGGAGACGCTGCTGCCTGGGAGCAGGAGGGGCATCTGCGGGGGTAAAGGCACCCGGGTGGGTGTGAGATTCAAGGGTCCTTCCTCAGGGGACAGAGCGGGGGCTGAGCAAAAGAGAGCAGAGCGATGGTAGCACCTCCCTTGGGCACGATCCCCTCAGTGACCAGACCCCAGCTGGGAGTCTGGGGGGAGTGTAACTCCCACCACCCTCATGATCTGGGGACAGCGAGGAGCCCGGGGCAGTGAGGCCATCAGATGACACCGGGGACAGGGATGTGCGCAGGGAGAGGGGCTGCATCTCTCCAGGACGAGGGTGATGATGGGGGCAGAAGTCAGGAGGAGCAGGGTGAGGACAGAGCGCAGGATCCAGATCCAGAGGGGTATGGCTGGTGCTGGAAGAGAGGAGGGTCACAGTGTGGACAAGGAATATCCAGGTGGAAGGAGACGGTGGGAAAGGTTAAAAACAATGGCTCACCTGTGGGTGGGATCACTGGTTTTGGTGAGAGAAGACTGTCAGAGAAATGAAGTCCTTTTGAGTCTCATTCTCCTGCACTGGGACCATCCCAGACACCAAGCTGACCCCCAGCTCACGTTCTGGTTTCACCAGACTCCTGGGGAACCACCCAGCACATGCAAATGTCCCCAGTTTCCCTGACACCAGCTCATAGAGGTAGAGGGGACACCTTGGAGCATCCCTGGCACAGCCTGGGCTCTGTTGGGAACCCCAGCCCTGGATTTCTTATCCTGGGCGTTGTCTGCAGCAGAGGTGTGGGATGGAGGGAGATGGCAAACCCCTGGAATGGGGTCTGTCTCCAGAGCATCCATTAGTGGAGAAAAGACAGACAGGCAAGGACACACTCGTCCATGCTGACTAGTAGAAGAAAGGGCCAGGGTGAGAGTCTCCAGCTCTCCCAGGTACTGCACAGACCAAGCACCTGTGGGGACCCCCTCACCCACCATCTCTCAACCCTGGGGATCAATCCATCCCTGCATTGCACAGCTGTGGCTCTGGGTTCGATCTGGCACCACCACTGTGCCCTTTGCGTGATGCTGGGGCAGGAGAGGAGCAGGATGCTCCCCCGGGACTGGGAGGAGTTGCCCCGGTGGCAAAGGCTGGGCTGAACTGCATCCTGACCCCAACAATCTCAACTGCCCAGGGACACGCCACGGGGCACAGCAGGGTCCTCACTGCAATCTGGAGTCTGGGCACAGGCAGGCATTCACCGGGGTGCCTGCTCGTGCACCAGTGCCACGTCTCACCTGTGACCACCAGGTTCTGTGCTTTGCTGAGGGCAGAGTTCCTCACCCAGTTGCCCTCGTTCCTGTGCTGGTACCCACACCTGTACGTCCCCACATTCCCATTCGTCATGATCAAATGCTTGGAGTAGGTCAACTGTCCCCATGTGGCATTCAGGCTGTGCTCCTCCACCCCATCCTTGCAGAAGACAATTCGTGTAGGAGGAGAGTGTCCTCCAATGGAGCAGCGAAGCAAAACCCGTTCTCCCTCCTGAGCCTTGGAGGTGTTCAGGAAGAGTTCAGGAGCCGGGAGGTCACCTGGAGAGATGGCACAGGGATGCCCCGGGGTGGAGTTACTTTTGTGCAAACAGAGTGGAAGAGTCTCCTGTTTCACAAATGGGATGTGAAGCCCCTCTCCCTTCCCATCTCCACTCCTTCAGCCCTCTTTTCTGCCCCCATCCCTGTGCTCACCATCACCTGGGGAGCTGCAGATGTCCTGGGTGGTCACGCTGGCACCTGAACCGTGGGGCAGAGAGGGCGTTAGTTAGAAGACAGTTGCCATCACCACCAGGAAAAGAACTTTCATTTCCATTCAGCACAAGAAAAATGACAAAGCTCTGCCTCTTCCCCCTCCCCATGCACAAGCCCCACAAGACCCTTTCTCTGCCAAGTCCCCAGGCCCCGCTCCCAAAGCCTGGCAGCCCCAGCCCCATCCCCAACACGTGCCCAGCTCCCACTCACCCAACAGCAGCAAGGCGACGGTGGGGAGATGGGCCATGGGCGCCCAACTGGCCCTGCCCGACGGCCCCTTCCCCATCCCTGGCTGGCCGGAGCTGGCAGGCTCTGCTTTCTGAGCAGCTGAGGCAGCGGCACAAGAGGTGTCCGCTCTGGGCGTTGCTGCGCCTGGGAACAACCCACGTGTGGCTGCAGGCGCTTCTCCTTCTTTCCAGGTTAATAAGTCTAATGCCATTCTGTTTTGTCCCACCACATTTGCTAATGACTGGACTTCTTGTTGAAGTGCCTGTATAGCATCGATTGTAGATTTCTCAAGCACTTCTATAGTGGCTGATATGTTCACAATTGCTTTCTCCAATTCACTGACGCCCAGGAACGGTATAAGCCACCTTACAAAGCTATGGGATCTTGTTCCCCTCGTCACTAGAGGGTTTTCCACTCCCCGAATTCTCCTCCAAGGTGTTCTCAACATACCTGAGGGGATTTCAGACTGATTAAACACCGTATC
This sequence comes from Numenius arquata, assembly GCF_964106895.1. Lineage (NCBI taxonomy): Eukaryota > Metazoa > Chordata > Aves > Charadriiformes > Scolopacidae > Numenius > Numenius arquata. The sequence goes on from NW_027414781.1 coordinate 91,686, forward strand.
CTGGCTAGTTAGATAGCCTATTGTGCAAGTTCCCTTCCATCCTCCAGGCAGCTGTTTTCTACTATATCCATCTCCACACAACCACCAATACCCTTTAGGTAACTTACAGGGTCCAACAGTTGCTGTCAAATTCGCACCTAAAAATTTCCCCGCCTGGTACCATCCATACTCCCAGGAATATCCTTCTCCTTCGGAAATACCACTACTTTCGTATGCAACTAGTTGTGTTTTGTCGCAAAAATCAATATACGTTACCCTTATCCCTGTTAGATCCCAACTTCCCACATCAACAGTTGTCTTATTAATTCAGTACTTGCTCCATCCCCAAGTTGTTGTCTTATTCACCGGCCCCCTGTGTCTATGTTCCCCGTGTTCCCATGCACAATTGTTACTGCTAATTAATACCACAACTTCTTCTTTCAACAGTTGTAAATCAAATCTGGGTCCTAAGGGGTAAATATTATCATCGTACTCACAATACCCATTCGACTCATCCCCCCCTTTTGCCCAAAATTTAGGCCAGGTTCCGTTGGCATTGTTCCAATTGCTTGCTGCCACCCCATATAGAGGTAATTTCATTTCCCCTTTAGGTAGGGTAGTACATACCCAACAATCTGACAGATTAGTAGCATTTACCAATGTTTCCAGACTTCGTATATACGTATTCACATCCCATGTCCCTCCCCCCGAAATACAAAGTCCCGGCATGTTGACGATTATCAGAGTCACTAATGTCCATCTTTTCGTTGGAGGCGAAGCTTCAGGGGTTCGGTCTGTGTTGAGGTCCATTGGGGTTCTGGAGCTCTCTTGACGCGAGTCCAATGGATCCAAGCGGCTTGTTCCTTGATCTTTATGGCCGTGTGAGTGGTCAGCAGTACCTGGAAGGGACCTTCCCACTTTGGCTTCAGTGGTGAATCTGTAAAAGACTTAACATATACATAGTCCCCAGGTTCAATCTCGTGTACTGGTCCATCCAGCCCACGAGCTCTTGTTCCCAGAACCAGTTTTTCTACCTCTCGGAGCTGTTTCTGTAAATTTATCAAATAATCTGTTAGTATTTCATTCCCCAGCTCTGTGGATATTCCGTCTTGTACACTATATGGTCTCCCATACAGTATTTCAAAGGGGCTCAAACCTTCTTTGGTCCTGGGTTTTGTTCTTATCCTGAGAAGGGCTAATGGTAATGACTGAGGCCAGGCCAAGTTAGCTTCCTGGCCTAGTTTCACAATCTGCGTTTTGATCAAGTGATTCATCTTTTCTACTTGACCACTCGATCGTGGGTTGTATGGGGTGTGAAGTTGCCAGTCTATACCCAATAATCTGCTTACTTTTGAAACAACCCTTGCAGTGAAATGAGATCCTCGGTCCGAGGAAATTACTGCGGGAACCCCAAATCTCGGTATAATTTCATGCAATAATGCTTTGACCACTTCTCTTGTTTTGTTGGTTCGACAGGGAAATGCCTCTGGCCATCCTGAAAAGGTATCAGTTAACACCAATAGGTATCGAAACCCCCCTTTTCTTGGAAGTTCTGAAAAATCAATTTGCCATTGTTGTCCCGGATAGTTTCCCTTCCCTATCTGGCCAAATTGGACTCTGGGGCCTGTCTTAGGGTTGTTCTGTAAACATACCTCACACTGCTGAGTGACTTGTTTGACAGTGGCATATAGATTCCGAGCACATATTAGCCTATTCAGGTATCTGTAAAGTGCCTCTGTTCCCCAATGGGATTTTCTATGTTCTGCCATGACCACTGCCCATAATAACGAAAAAGGCACTATTATTTTTCCCTGTGGGTTTTGGCCCATTTCCCTTCAATTTTTCCATTTAAGTCTTTGATCAATTTGTGATCATCCCTAGAATATTTAGGTTCGTCGTCAATTTGTATCTTACCATCTGGGACCAAGGATTGTATTTCTGCATTACCCATTTCCGCTGCCCTTTTGGCTTCTCGGTCCGCCAGTGTGTTACCCAGTTCCACAGCGGTGTTCCCTTTTTGGTGGGCTTTGCAGTGCATGATAGCCACTTTGGCAGGCAGTAATACTGCATCTAAGAGTTTGAGAATTTCTTCAGCATGTTTGATGTGTTTCCCTTGTGTAGATAAGAGTCCTCTCTCTCTCCAGACCGCCCCGTGAGCATGCACCACCCCAAAAGCATATTTAGAGTCTGTCCAGATATTTATCCGTTTTCCTTTGGCCAATTCCAGCGCTCGGGTTAGTGCTATTATCTCAGCCTTTTGGGCTGATGTATTTGGGGCCAGGGCCTTGGATTCTATTACCTTCTCTGTGGTGGTTACCGCATAGCCAGCTTTGCGTATCCCCTGTTGAATGAAGCTGCTCCCGTCGGTGAACCAGGAATCCTCTGCATCCTCTAATGGTTCTTCTTTCAGGTCTGGTCGGCTGGAATACACCGCCTCGATTGTTTCCAAGCAGTCATGGGTCACTGATTCTCCTTCGGTTCCGCTGAGGAAAGAGGCTGGGTTGACAATATTAGTTACTGTTATTTCTACATCATCTTGCTCTATCAGGATAGCCTGGTACTTAAGAAACCTCTGAGGTGAAAGCCAATGCCCACCTTTTACTTCCAGTACTGCTGAGACGGTATGTGAAACCATAACTGTGATTTTCTGGCCTAGGGTGAACTTACGGGCCTCTTGGATGTTTATTACCACTGCTGCCACCGCTCGGAGACAGCTAGGCCACCCTTTACTTACTTCGTCAAGCTGTTTGGAGAAGTATGCCACTGCCCTTCGATAGGGTCCCAGATTCTGAGCTAGGACTCCTAAGGCCATTCCTTGCTTTTCATAGGAAAACAACCAGAAAGGTTTAGTAGTGTCAGGTAATCCCAGGGCAGGTGCTTCCATTAACCTCTTTTTTAATTGATGGAAGGCTTTGTCTGCTTCCCTATTCCACATAATATTCTTTGAGTCAGATTTTAATAACTCGTATAAAGGCTTTACCAAAAGTCCATAATTATATATCCAGAGACGACACCATCCTGTCATTCCTAGGAAGGTTCGAAGTTCCTTAGGCGTCTGTGGTCGAGGTGTCTGGCAGATGGCCTCTTTCCTCTCCTTCCCCAGTGTCCGTTGGCCTGCGGTTATTTCATATCCCAGATAGGTCACTTGCTGCTGGGCTATCTGTGCCTTCTGTGGAGAAACTTTATAGCCATTAAGTCCAAGAAAATTTAGCAGGCTCACAGTCCATTCTAGGCATGTTTCTCTGGTGTCAGTGGCGAGTAATATATCGTCCACATACTGCAAAACCACTCCTGACCCAAGCGGGCGTTTCCACTGCTCCAAATCTTTAGCTAGCTGATTTCCAAAAAGTGTTGGGCTATTTTTAAAGCCCTGTGGTAGCACAGTCCATGTAAGCTGTGTTTTCCTCCCAGATTCTGGGTTTTCCCATTTGAATGCAAATAAAAGCTGGCTCTCTGGGCTCAAAGGCACGCAGAAAAAGGCATCCTTTAGGTCCAAAACGGTAAACCATGCCAATTCAGGTACCAGTTTAGTTAGAAGAGTGTATGGATTTGCCACTACCGGATGTAAATCCTCAACAATTCTGTTGATAGCTCTGAGGTCCTGCACTATGCGATAGCTACCATCCGGCTTCTTAACAGGCAATATTGGAGTGTTATACTCTGATTCACATTCTTTCAGCAGCCCATACTCAATAAACCGATCTATAGTTGGTCGGATCCCCTCCCTGTCCTCTATTCTAAGGGGATACTGTTTAACTCTCACCGGTCGTGCTCCTTGTTGAGGCTTTATCACTATTGGGGAAGCACTTTTTGCTCTCCCCGGCACTCCCGAGGCCCATACCCCCGGACAAATTTGGGCTTTAATCTCCTCAGGCACTCCTGTAGAGATGGGAGTTCCTATTAGGGCCAAACTTAGTATTTCAATTAGTTGATCTTCCCTTATCCGGAGTTCCATTTTCCCTTTTTTGAATTTAATTTCTGCTCCCAATTGCTCTAATAAATCTCGCCCTAACAGGGGTTTCGGTGAATTTGGCAGATATAAAAATTTGTGTATCCCCAATTGTTTTCCCAATTTGAACTTAAGAGGTTTAAGAAAATATGCCTTTTCACTTTGGCCAGTGGCTCCTGTTACTGTTATAAAATCAGTATCAATCGGGGTCAGAGCTTGATTTAAAACCGAATACGTTGCTCCTGTATCCACCAAAAATTCTATTTCTTGTTGCTTTTTCCCTAGCCTTAGGGTAACCAGCGGATCCGCTAGGGTAGATTCCCCCGGTCCCCGTCAATCATCTTTATAATGGGCTTGAATTTTTTCTTTTCGTCTTTTTGGGCACTCATTCTTCCAGTGTCCTCTCTGCTTACACCATGCACATTGATCTCTTCCTAATGGTTTCCTAAAATTCCCTGCTTTCGTTTCCCCCTCCCGTTTATTGCTACCACCAGTGCCCGTCTGTCCCTTTTCTTATCCTCCTCTTCCCGGTTGTTAAATACTCTCCATGCCTCATCTAACAGAGTCTCTAGATTCCTGCTGTCGGTTGTTCTCAGCTTTTGCAGTTTCCTCCGGATATCATTGGCAGACTGCCCTAAAAAGAGAGACACTAACTGCTGGATTCCTATCTCTGATCCCGGGTCCAAGGGGGTGTAGCGTCTCATTGCATCTCGTAATTTATCCAAAAACTCCGAGGGACTCTCCTTCGGCCCTTGTCTTACAGCATACAGCATTGACCAGTTAATGGCTTTCGGGATAGCCCTCTCCATCCCTGTTATAATCCAATCCCTGTAAGTTTCTAGCGCCTCTGAGTGAGTGGTCCTGTTTGGGTTCCAGTGAGGGTTCTGCAAAGGGAAGTGTTCTTTAATGTCCCTTCCTGAATCTTTCAGTTGGTCCGTGGCTATATTGTGAGCGGTTTTTAAAACCAGTTGTTTCTCAGTTTCTGTTAGGTGATCTAATAATAACTGGATATCACTCCAGTCAGGATTGTGCTGCTTTACCAGAAACTGAAAATGTCTCGTAACCCCTACGGGATCATTCCGATAGTTCTTTGCCATGCTTTTCCAGGTTTCTAAATCAAATGAGGAAAAAGGGACTTTTATCATTACAGGTAGTCCATCCGGACCCACGGCTTCCCTTAAGGGTGCTTGAATCGCTGTTTGCTCTGTTCTTTTCCGAGTGCGGGACGATACAGGGCTGTCAGGTGGGGTTTTGGATTCAGTTTTGGAATCAGCCTCAGTTTCCCTATCTTCTTGAGGAACCTTTACCCCCTCCCAACGGTCTTCTATTGCCCTAACCGGTGGTAAGTAAGTGTCAAGAAAATCGTCTTCTTTAGGATCCCGAATCTTTTCAGGCTTTGTGCATCTCTGCCCTATACTACAGGCTGAACAACATCTTTTTATATTACCTTTCATTTCTCCTCGTCTTTCTTTCTCTAAGGCTAGTACCATCGGGTCTTGTGGAGGTAACAGCCCGCAGTCCCGTTGGTACTCTGGGTGGTTCCAAAGGGTGAAAAACATATCCGCATATATGACTTCATCCCACTTTCCTTCCCTTCTAAGGAACAGCATTAATTGTAGTATAGTATTGTAATTAAGAGTCCCGTTAAGGGGCCATTTCTCTTGATCATCTAATTTGTAAAGGGGCCACCACTGATTACAATATTTAATTAAGGTTTTCTTGTTCACGCTGCCACCTGGTGAGCCCCCGATCTCCTTCCAGTGTGCTAAAATACACCCTAGGGGACTCCTTTTCAGTATCTCACTTCCTTGATTATTGCCCATTTTATGTTCCCCTTACCCCCTCGTTCAGAGGCGATCCTGATCTCCGTGTGTCACTTAGGTGTTACCCCCCCCGCTGCCGCTGCCGCTACCTTTATCTCCAGGGGTAGGCTATGTCTCCACAGATTACTTGTTCCAACTCTCCCGCCCGCTCAATCTTTTCCCACTCAGTCCAGCTACCACACTGTGGACACCAAAAATCGTCCTCCTGATCTACCCGAACCTCCGTATTACAAGCAAAGCACTTTAAGACAAAAATAGGATCACAAACGTTATCCAAATGTCCAAGACACTGCCACTTAATATTCTCAATATTAGATTCACACAATGCTTCTGTACAGTCTGTCATACGCTTCGTTCGTCTCCGGCCGCTCTCCTCGCGGAGAACACGGAACCGCGGATCGGAACTCCGCACTCGCTCCGCAGCAGTGCCGCGTCTCAATCACTCAGTTCACTCATACAACAATTACAGACAATAACACGGTACGGGTACTTTATGACAAATACAACAAATAATCAACAGTATTACAATTCCACACTAACACAAAACCCAAAACCCAGGGATCCCACACCATTAGCCCAAGCTTGAGCATACCCCGGGGCGAGTACACCGACTCTTTACCACGCGTAGGACGTCTCCTCACGGCTTACAGGTCCCCCACCTATGAAACCCTAAAACATACCTGGTCCGCAGGAGATGGTCCTTGTCTGTCCCCGCAGTGATCTGGATGAGTTGGGGAGTCCTTCCGAGAAATCTCGGGGGCGCCCAGAGGAGTCCCGTCCTCAGCAGGTCCCGCAGCCGGACAGAGGGGGTCCCATCTGGAGTGCCAAATTGACGCGCGGAAACAAACCTTACAACTCGCAGAGAGTTATAAAGCAGGTATGTTTATTGCGGCGTCGGGTGCAAGGGGGATTTCTCCTCCAAACTTGCACACCGGTTTGTGAAACAAGCGTCTATTTATGGTGAAAAGCATACATATTCATTAAGGTTATTATAATTAAAGGCGTTACTATTCTAATTATTTCTAAGAACTCGTTATCAAAAATCTCCTCCCCTGTCCTGACCAGATGGACACCTTTCCCAGACAGTTGGGTTCCTCCTCAGCACCTCCTTAACATGCAGCTGTTCCCGCTATCTTATACACAAGGCCATTTCTTTATCTTGGAATGCTGGGGCCCCGAGCTTTTGCTCTTTCCCAGACTGTAATACATCCGCACTAACAACCTGTAACCGTTCGTTTTCTGAATCACTCCCAAGGAAGACAGAGCAGAGGTGCCAGGCTGGATGGGAGGGAGAGGAGCCGGCAGGGACAGGGACAAGGCTGCGGAGGGACATGGCCTGCTTTGGGCCGGGGACACAGATGCTTCTCCTGGAGGGAGGGCAAGAAGAGAGACAAAGGAGAGCGACTGGGAGATGGAGACGAGCTCCTGCACCCTCCTCGGACACGCTCCAAAAATAAAGGCTTTTCCCTCTCTTAATGAGGAATAGTCAACCCGCCAGCCCTGACGAGGGCACCGTGTTCCACTAAGTCAAGCTCAGTGTGTGCCAGGAGGTGCCGTGGTCTCTGCTGGCCACGTGAGGGTCACGGCCACCGTGTCCAGTGCTGCCAAGTCGGTCATCCAAGTCCTCATGGAGAATCAAGGCAGTTCCTCCTCACAATCCAGAGGTGGCAGCACCACCAAGGGGTGGAGGAGGTACCTTGTCCGTGTTGCTGTAAACACCAGGCAGAACCTGCTGCCCTCAATAAATGGTTGAGCAAAGCAATTATGCATCCAAACTTGTGCTGTGTTGCCCTAAGACAGGAGGGGAAGAAGCCCCAGGTAGGATGGAAGATGGTTCCTTTGTCTCCTGATCCCCTTTTTTGTCAGCTCGGAGGACTCCCTGTTGAGTGGTGAGGAAGGGGAGTGTGGTTTGAAGGTCCTGTGGGTGGGTTGAGCTGTGTCTGGGGCTTGGGATCTTGCTTGGATGCCAGGTCGGGTGGAAAGCTGCTCCCCTGAAGGTGCTTCTTGGTGTGAATTCCTGCCGCGATTGAGAGACGGGACACAGCTTGATGCAAGCAAGATGTCGATTTTATTATAATTCTTTACATACATTTATACTAGTCCTAAGGTAGCGTGTTCTAAGCTGATTGGGTCACATTCCACATTAGGCATTCACAGATTGGCTAATGCTGATGCTAATGCGAAAAGCATTTTTCTAAACACTTATTTCTTGTAAATGTATCAATCTATCTTGAGCAAGGACAATAGTTGCTCTTTTACAGGGTGATTGTTTTACAGTCTCACCAGCTGTCCTTGTATGAAGTCAGTACTCTGTTCCGAAAGTTCTTATCTTACCCTTCCCAGGGCCTGTGGCCAACAAGTTCCAGCACATCTTCTTCTATCAACTGAGCAGTGCTGGGGGTTTTGCTGAGACCAGCCGAATCCTGTCCCACATGTGACGTCACAATCCCACTCTCTAATGTCACAGGCACACTCTATGACATCACAACCCTCCCTCTCTGATGTCACAACCCCTTATGATGTCACAACCCTACTCTATGACATCACAACCACCCCAATGACATCACAACCCCAACCTGTGACGTCACAACCCCAACCTGTGACGTCACAACCCCAACCTGTGATGTCACAACCCTCCCTCTATGATGTCACAACCCCGTCTATGAAATCACAACCCCCCTATGATGTCACAACCCCACTCAAGACATCACAACCCGACTCTGTGACATCACAATCACACTCTATGATGTCACAACACCCATGACCTCACAACCCCCTGATGACATCACAATGCCACTCTATGACATCACAATGCCACTCTATGACATCACAAACCCATCTGTGACATCACAACCCCCCACTATGACATCACAACCCTCCCTCTATAACATCACAACCCCTTATGATGTCACAACCCTACTCTATGATGTCACAACGACACTCTATGACATCACAACCCCAACCTGTGACATCACTACCCTCCCTCTATAACATCACAACCCTCCCGCTATGACATCACAACCCAAACCTATGACATCACAACCCCACTCTATGCCATCACAACCCGACTCTATGACATCACAACCCACTCTATGACGTCACAAACCCACTCTGTGACGTCAAAACCCCCTATGATGTCACAGCACCCACTATGATGTCACTACCTCACTCTATGACATCACAACCCCGTCTATGACATCACAATCCCATCGATAATGTCACAACCCCACTCTATGACGTCACAACCCTCCCTCTATGCTGTCACAACCTCAACCTATGATGTCACAACCCCACCCTATGATGTCACAACAACCAACTATGACCTCACAACCCCGATGACATCAAAATCCCACTCTATGACATCACAGCCCCATGACATCACAACCCCAACCTATGATGTCACAACCCCCATATGTCATCACAACCCCTACAACGTCACAAACGCACTCTATGACATCACAACCCGACTCTGTGACATCACAACCCCTATTTCGTCACAACCCGCTCTATGATGTCACAGCCCCGTCTATGAGAATACAACCCCAACCTATGACATCATAACCCCTTCTATAACATCACAACCCCACTCTGTGACGTCACAACCCCATCTCTGACATCACAACCCTCCCACATGACATCACAACCACACTCTATGACATCACAACCCGACTCTGTTACATCACAACCCCACTCTCTAACATCACAATCCCACTATGACATCACAACCCGTCTACGACATCACAACCCCAACCTTTGACGTCACAACCCTCCCTGTAGGACGTCACAAACCCTAGTGTGTGACGTCACAATCCCACTCTCTAATGTCACAAGCACACTCTATGATGTCACCAACACAATTACATCACAAGCCCAACCTATGATGTCACAAGCCCAACCTATGGCATCACAATCTTCCCTCTATGACATCACAATCTGCCTCAGCTTCATCTTCACGAAGGGCAACTCACCCAAAGATGGTCCCGGCCATCCCTGGCTCCCGGGCAGGGAGCGCAGGCACCCCCCAAAAAGTGCTGGAGGGGAGGGGGTCAGAACTGCTGGAGCCCCTCTGCTGTGAGGACAGAGAGTTGGGAGGGTTCAGGCTGGAGAAGGGAAGGCTCCGGGGAGACCTTGGAGCCCATTCCAGTCCCTAAAGGGGGGGGCTCCAGGAAAGCTGGGGAGGGACTCTGGATGAGGGAGGGGAGGAGTGGGAAGGGTTTGCCACTGGAAGAGGGGAGATTGAGATGAGATGTGGGGAGGAAATGGTTTGCTGGGGGGCTGGTGAGAGCCTGGCCCAGGTTGCCCCAAGAAGCTGTGGCTGCCCCATCCCTGGAGGGGTTCCAGGCCAAGTTGGAGGGGTCTTGGAGCAGCCTGGTGTGGTGGGAGGTGTCCCTGCCCAGGGCAGGGGGTGGCACTGGAGGGGCTTTAAGGTGCCTTCCAACTGTGACCATTGTGTGGCTGTGTGATCTCAAGAGCGTGCTGGTGTGTTAATGCAGGACATCAAGGTCTCTTGAGAGGTACTTGTGTCCTGCAGGTCAGGTGCCCGGGTGGTTCCGAGGCCCCGGATGAGGCAGCTCCTGCCGACAGTTTTAGCTCCGAGGATGTGACAGAATGGAAACCAGCCTTGTGGTGGACCCCAACCCTCAGAGGTGCGGACGCGTTGGTGACGTCCCCCTTGCCCAGAGACGCGGGGAGTTTTGCCACCAGCCTGGTAAGGATTCTCTTTTCTGCTGGAATGGGTGTCCCGATGGATTTCCCAAAGGGTTTCCTTTGTGCTGGCTGTGTCTCTGTGCAGAGGGGTGCTCCTGACTGTGTGGCTTTAGCCCTGTGAGGGCTTTGGAGGAGAAGTGGCTAAAGCAGCTTTCTCTCCCTGGAGATGAGCAGCGTTTGGGTAGAAAAGCAGCGGTTGAGTCAGTAAAGCTTCTGGTTAGTGCTGCGCTCAGGCCGTGGAGCTCTGTCTCCTGGAGCTACATTTCCTTTGGAGCCATCATTTTCTCAGCTGAGCCTGTGCGAGTCTCACAGACTGGAGCCCGTTGGGGTGGTGACGCTGGAGCTGGGGTCCATGGACCAAGTCTGATCAACCTTCTGATGATCATAGAATCATAGAATCATCTGGTTCGGAAGGGACCTCCAAAGGTCATCTAGTCCGACCTCCCCGCAGTCAGCAGGGACACCCCCAACTGGACCAGGTTGCCCAGGGCCCCGTCGAGCCTCACCTTGAATGTCTCCAGGGAAGGGGCCTCAACCACCTCCCTTGGCAACCTATTCCAGTGTTCCACCACCCTCATGGTAAAGAACTTATTCCTAATGTCTAATCTAAATCTGTTTTTTTCCAGTTTAAAGCCATTACCCCTTGTTCTGTCACTGCCGGCCTTTGCAAACAGACCCTCCCCAGCCTTCCTGTAGGCCCCCCTCAGGTACTGGAAGGTTGCTATTACGTCTCCCCGGAGCCTCCTCTTCTCCAGGCTGAACAAGCCCAGCTCCCTCAGCCTGTCCTCCTAGCAGAGGTGCTCCAACCCCCTGATCATTTCCGTGGCCCTCCTCTGGACCCTCTCTATCAGGTCCATGGCCTTTCTATATTGAGGGCTGCAGACCTGCACACAGTACTCCAGGGGAGGTCTCACCAGAGCAGAGTAAAGTGGCAGAATCCCTTCTCTGGATCTGCTGGCAACACTTCTTTTGATGCAGCCCAGGATGGGATTGGCCTTCTGGGCTGTGAGAGCACACTGCCTGCTCATGTCCAGCTTCTCGTCCATCAGCACCCCCAAGTCCCTTTCCTCAGGGCTGCTTTCTAATGCCTCATCCCCCAGTCTGTATTGATAGCGAGGACTGTTCCCACCCAGGTGCATAACTCTGCACTTGCTCTTGTTGAACCTCATGAGGTTCATCTGGGCCCACCTCTCCAGCCTGTCCAGGTCCCTTTGGATGACATCCCATCCCATCCCTCTGGTGTATCGACAAGACCACATAGCTTGGTGTCGTCCGCAAACTTGCTGATGGTGGGCTCCATCCCTCTGTCTGTGTCACGGATAAAAATGTTGAACAGTACCGGTCCCAGCACGGACCCTTGAGGGACACCACTTGTCACTGCTCCCCATCTGGACTTCAAGCCATTGAGTACCACCCTCTGGATGCGACCATCCAGCCAATTCCTTATCCGCTGAACCGTCCACCCATCAAATCCGTATCCCTCCAGTTTGGCGAGCAGGATGTTGCGGATGGACTCAGACGCAGACCAATATGATCGTGCCGAAGCCGTTTTATTAAAATACTTAAACCGTTATATACCTTTGTTCCAACGTGGGTTGGCCCGGTGGCCTGTGCTCATTGGCTCCTAAACTTATGCACACAAATCATTATGGGTTAAACACAGCTGTAACTTACTATCTACACTTTGTTACTGTTTATACCAAGTCAATCTTTTAAACAATACAACATTCAGCGTCTATGGAGGCGTTGCAGCGGTGCCAGTATCAGCGTGTGACTTCCTCCTTCGTGTTGTCCTTCAGACTGGAGTAACTTGTTCCGTACTTCGGTATCTCTTCTGTTACACAAAGCTCATAAGCTCATCCATTCGACGTGTCCGTTGCTTTCCAAAAAGCTTCCCACGTCTCCATCTCCCAGTCGCTCTCCTTTGTCTCTCTTCTTGCCCTCCCTCCAGGAGAAGCATCCGTGTCCCCGGCCCAAAGCAGGCCATGTCCCTCCGCAGCCTTGTCCCTGTCCCTGCCGGCTCCTCTCCCTCCCATCCAGCCTGGCACCTCTGCTCTGTCTTCCTTGGGAGAGCACGCCTGGCCCTGGCCATGGCTCAGGGGTGGCAGGGGGGGCCAGGAGTCCAGGGGCTCCCGAAGGGACAGGAGAGACAGGCTGTCATCACGGGACAGTTGGTGGCTCTGGGGCTGGGGGGGCTGGCTTTCTGGGGGGTGCAGGGACGACAGGGAGCTGCCAGTGCTGAGGGGTGGCAACGATGGGAGGGAGGGCCGGGGGCCTTGGAGGTCTGGGGGGGACAAGGGGCACATGGAGCTCTCCCTGCTGGGATGGGCTGTTGTTGGCAGGGAGGGCAGGGAGCGCTCCCAGTCACCAGCACAGGCCCGCCATGCAGGGAAAAATGGCCCCGCCGGTGGGTCGGTGTCGGTGCCCGGGGCCTTTCAAACAGCCCGGGGGGGATGGAGCCTCAGGTGGGACTTTCTGGTGGTCTGGTGGGACTTGTCCTCATGGGGGTGTTTCTCATGAGGATCTTCTCAAACAATCTGGAAATGAAGAAGAAAGGGATTTTTAAATCCTTTTTTTAGAAATCCTTTAGATTGAGCTTTGTTATTTCCTACTTGTGTGAATTGCTGGTCTGTTTGGCTGCGAAATTATACCATTCTGGACGTCAGTGGTTAAAGAAGATGGATTTTTGGGGGTTAAAATAGGAGAATTAATTGGTCGATCACTTCAAATGAGGTCAAATTAAAACTGGAGGCATTTTGCTGGCTGTGAGGGACTGGAGTGTGCAAGCCTCGGGCCACAAAACTCAATGGAACTTGAGTTTGTCCTGGGCAAAAAGGGGAAACCTGAGGGTTTTGCACAAGGAGGGGCCGCTCTGAACCTCACGGCTCCGGGGAAGGTCTCCCTGACTCCAGAAATACAGATTTTTTTGGATTGTAAGTCAAATAAAACCACCAAGAGGCACCTGGGCAAGGGCAATCCTCCAGCTGCCCTTCCCTTCTGCCCCCCCCCCCCGGGTGGTTTTCTGAACCCAAAGGAGGTGTTTTGGGGAAGAAAAAGGGAGGGCTGACCTTCCGCACTCACCTCAGGGCAAGTCCCAGCACAGTGAGGTCCCGGGATCCCCGGAGGAGCCGCAGGTGCTGTGGGGCTGCGGGTGGTGATGCCCCAGCATGGGCTTTTCTTTGGGTGTCACACGTGGCCTCTTCTTCTGGTGGCAAATGGCCTGCAAACCAGGGACAAAATAACTTGAAATGTCTCAAAAAGGCAGAAAAATAAGATTTTTTGGCCATGGATTTCACGCGGTTTATCAGCCCAGGTAAAGTCTAAACAGCCAAAAAACCAATGGGAAAACAGGGTGCAAAGCCACAACGGGGTGCAAGAAAAACTGTATTATTTCCACTGTCCCAAGCAGAAAAGCACTTTCCTCCACAAAATCTATCAAAGGGGCTGAAAAGGTGCAATTCCGACGCACTGAAGCCACATGGCGACCCCGTTTCCAACCCATAAATTAAAAAAAAGATGTATTTACACAAACCAAATCCCTGTTTCCTGACAAGTAACGTTTGAGCAGATGGATTCGTCAAGGGAACAAACCCCCCCAGCAGTTTCTTTACCTCGCCTTCGGCTTTTCCCGCCTCGTCCCGGGATCTCTTGGCCCTTTTCTCTATCAGCCGAGGCCGAGTGCTGCCAAACCTGATCTTCTTCTTCCGTGTATAATAATATTCCACACACTGTGCCACGGTCTTAGTCTGGATCTAAGGGGAGAAATCCAGGGATATTAAATACTCCCTTGTCATTAAAAATTAGGGCAAACGATGTCTTGTCCTGGGGGGTTTTTAGCAGGAAGAAGGGTCCTAAGGACAGGATTCCAACGTGGGATTGAAATTAGGACTTTCTGCCTAAAAATCGTCCCCGCTAACCATCCCCGCCCTGGTCCAATGGCTTTACCTCCTTCTGGATGAGGTGAAAATTCTTCTTATGAATGTAAAAAGCCTCTTTAAAGCGCTGTTCTTCCTGCTGGGTCCAAGAGTCCGAGCCTTGGGATAAACAGCCACAGGCAAATTATTACAAGAGGCATCTCCCTGCCTCAAAAAGCCCCACAAATGGATTAAAACTACTATTTTCCCCACCCAAACCCCACCTTTTAAAGAATAATTCCAATATCAAAGGGATCTGTTCTCCTCCCATTTACCTGCGTAATGGTAATCAGCCAAGGGGTGGGATTCGGGTCTCCGGGGGGGCCCAGAGCGCAGCATTTCCAGAGCTTCCTGCCAGATTTAACAGGAAAAAAGGACTTCAGTTCCTCCGGCAGAGGAGGAAAAAGGGCAATTCTCGCTCCTCGTGGAGAGGGGCAGGCACCCAGTGGTGTTCAATCAAAGAAGAGGGAGCAAATCAGAGCCACTCAGGGATTCAGCGGGGGCAGATCTGGGGTTTTCTCTCAGAGTCCCTCAGTCACAGGAGAAATCCCATTCTCCCAACTGTCCCAGAATCCAAACAAGCTCCAATGGATGCACCGGGACGGGCTCTGTCACCCCACCAGACCTTAACGCCGCCACGGGCAGCACCCGGCGCCTTGAGCAAAGAGATTCCGGCCCCTGGAAGAGCCAACTCAGAGCAACTCCCAGCTCAAACCAGTCACAAAGCGGGTTCTTCAGGGGGAAGCGCTGCTCCCTACCGCAACGTTGCCCCGAGCCTCGTGCAGGCAATGCAGAGCCAGCTCCGCGTTCAGCCCTCCCCTGGCTCTGCCGCTGGAAGAGGCCATCTTCAGCAGCTTTGAAACTACAAAGGCAAGAAAAAACACCAACGAGTCAGGTTTTCCTCAAAGAAGGAGAAAAGATGCCACAGGAGATGGATGGGAAATGGAGGAAGGGCAGAAAACAGACCGGAAACCAGAAAAGGCCCAGAAAAAAGGCCCATATTCCAACTATTGCCACAGGAAGAGCAGCTTTTGGAGTGGGATCTCCAGAGAGAAACTCCTCCCTGGCTGCAGATGAGCTGGGACCGCAAAACCCCCCCCCTTTCTCATGGAAGATGCTCCCGAGAGCACCATCGGTTCTTATTTAGCCACTTTCCTCCCAAAAACGAGCCATCTCCTTCCCTCCAACGCTACGGGGCCAAGACAAGACGGGAGAGAACCCAAACGCCCTATCAAGTAACTCTGAGAAGGTGGAATTTTCCCGATTCCCCAAAGAAAAGGTTTAAGACAAACCTTTCTCCTGCGTCTCGGGGTTGGATTCAATGTCACCCCAGGGCTTCCAGACGAGGGAGGCTCGGTCTTCTTCATCTCCCAAGCAGGATCTGTCCCGCAGGGCAGGGAGCTCCGCTTGGAACTGCTCCCCGACATTGATGCGGCTGAAAGGGGGAGGAAGAGGAGGGGGAGAAAGGCACGTCAGGAACGGATACGGTGCAACAAACGCTTCAAAAGAGGGAAAACGTGATGAGTTGGGGCAAAACCGATCCCTATTTCCCAGCAAAACATCACTCAGTCTTCCGCCACCAACTTCCACCGCCCCTTCCCACCCCCAGCGTTACCCTTCGGCCACTGGAGGCTTTTTGGGCCCCATCGGGCAGGAAAATTTGGGGGTTTCCCCCAAAAGACAGTCCAACTGGTGAGTATCACTCTCCACAGCGGTAGGAAGCTGCCACAGCCACGGCCAGCGAGCGACCGACGCCTCGGAATGTTGTGTGGAACGCGGGAGGCCGGCAACGGCCTGTGACGTCAGCAAAACCAGTGCTTTACTGGGACAGCACTGGGCGTTTGGGGGCGTTTCTGGCCCATATGGGGGACCCTCCACCCAAAGACACGCTGTGGAGAAGGGGCCGAGCGACACCCACCCCCACCCCCGGTTCCCTCCTCCTGTTTTCCCAGCGTTTGCCCTCATTCCCACGGCTCAACGTGGATTTTTGCCTCATCCTCCATCAAAAAAAACCCAAAATCCTGGATGTTCTGCCCAAAAAATCTGACAAAACCACACTGGGGATAAAACTCATTCTACAGACCGTCCTTTAACCTTCCTTGCCCTCCTCCTCCTCACACACCACTCCATCCCCCACAAAATTTCCCCCTTCTCAGGGAAATCATGGCTCTGGAGATGGACCCTCCGGCTACCACTTCACCCCTGCGGCTGCCCCGGGGCAGAAGGCGGGGATTGAGCCATTTGGGGCTTTTCTAGAATCAAAAGGAGCAAAGCGAAACCCCGGGGGCCATTTCCATCCCTCCTCCTCCAATCCCCAGGGAAAAATCCCCTCCTTTTTACTCTTTCCAGCTTTTTTGGGAGGCAAAAGCAAAGCCGGGGCCTATGGGCTCAACTCCTCGGCTCCAGGTGTCAAAACCAGTAAGCAGAAGCCGAGCCCAGTAGGGAAACTGGGATGAGTGGGCGGCTGCTCCCCGGACATGCCGGTTTGGGTCCAACCACCACCTCTTTTTAATGCTTGGATTCAGTTTTGAACCCCAAACTCGTACCATAAAAACCAGGCGGTGGCTTTAGGAGGAGCTCCAACTGCTCCCTATCAACGCCCGGGTTTCCACCGCGGTCATTGATCCCCCAGGAAGGGGGACAATGTTTGAATTTAGGAATTCGCTGGCAGAAAATGGCTCCAAATGGGTGGAGTTGCTGGATTTAATGACAGCTGGTTGGATTCCTTTCCAGTTCTCCTGAGAACAAGAGCTGGGGAGAAGAAACCCCCCCGCCAGCTTTTGTGTGGCCAGAGAGAGAGCTCAAAGGAATAAAAGTCATTTCCCAAATCGTCTTGAAATCCTTCAAATCTCCTCCTCAAAGCCCAAGGATTTCCCCAGCTTTCCCATCCCCCTTGACACTTCCCACCTCCCCTTTTCTTTTCCTGCAGCTCCAGGTGATTAACGGGGGACGTATTTCCAATCAATTCCTCCCACGGCCCCTGCAACCTTTGCCAAAGTCTCACCAAAACAAAGGCCTTTTGCCTAAATACACTCAAAGCACGAAAAATTGCCACCCACCTGCTTCCCGGCTGCTGTCGTCACTGGGACCGAGACGGAACCCACCCTCACCTGCCCCCCAAAAGCATCTCGGGCTTTTGAGGGACAATTTCCATCTCCTGCTGCCTCCAGCCACAGTTTCTGGGCACAAACAAGGGCAGGAGGGGGTTTTCTGCCATCAGCCAAGTCAAAGACATCCAAACTTTGCTGGTCCATGGGGGCTGCCCAGCCAAGGAGATGTCCCTTAATTATATCCATTGGAGACTTCTATTATCATCAGAAGGTTGATCAGACTCGGTCCATAGACCTCAGCTCCAGCGTCACCACCCCAACGGGCTCCAGTCTGTGAGACTCGCACAGGCTCAGCTGAGAAAATGATGGCTCCAAAGGAAATGTAGCTCCAGGAGACAGAGCTCCACGGCCTGAGCGCAGCACTAACCAGAAGCTTTACTGACTCAACCGCTGCTTTTCTACCCAAACGCTGCTCATCTCCAGGGAGAGAAAGCTGCTTTAGCCACTTCTCCTCCAAAGCCCTCACAGGGCTAAAGCCACACAGTCAGGAGCACCCCTCTGCACAGAGACACAGCCAGCAGAAAGGCAACCCTTTGGGAAATCCATCGGGACACCCATTCCAGCAGAAAAGAGAATCCTTACCAGGCTGGTGGCAAAACTCCCCGCGTCTCTGGGCAAGGGGGACGTCACCAACGCGTCCGCACCTCTGAGGGTTGGGGTCCACCACAAGGCTGGTTTCCATTCTGTCACATCCTCGGAGCTAAAACTGTCGGCAGGAGATGCCTCATCCTGGGACTCGGAACCACCCGGGCACCTGACCTGCAGAACACAAATACCTCTCAAGAGACCTTGATGTCCTGCATTAACACACCAGCCCGCTCTTGAGATCACACAACCACACAATGGTCACAGTTGGAAGGCACCTTAAAGCCCCTCCAGTGCCACCCCCTGCCCTGGGCAGGGACACCTCCCACCACACCAGGCTTCTCGAAGACCCCTCCAACCTGGCCTGGAACCCCTCCAGGGATGGGGCAGCCACAGCTTCTCGGGGCAACCTGGGCCAGGCTCTCACCACCCCCCCAGCAAACCATTTCCTCCCCACATCTCATCTCAATCTCCTCTCTTCCAGTGGCAAATCCTTCCCCCTCCTCCCACGGCTCCCCTCCCTCATCCAGAGTCCCTCCCCAGCTTTCCTGGAGCCCCTTTAGGGACTGGAAGGGGCAGAAAGGTCTCCCCGGAGCCTTCCCTTCTCCAGCCTGAACCCCCAACTCTCTTAGCCTTTCCTCACAGCAGAGGGGCTCCAGCCCTCCCAGCATCTCCATGGCCTCCTCTGGCCCACACTCCACATTGTTGGCTCCTGTGGAGCTTCTCACCCACCAACACCCCCACGTCCTTCTCCTCAGGGCTGCTCTCCAGCCATTCTCCACCCAGCCTGGATTTGTACCTTGCACCTTGCACTTGGCCTGGTGGAACTTCAGGAGGGTCACAGGAGCCACCTCCATCCTGCCCATGTCCCTCTGGCTCTGGGCAGATGGTGGAGAAGCAGGACAACTGGCGGACTCATCACACCCACCTCGCTGAGGAGCTGCTGGGACCGTCCCAGAGGCAAAAGGGGCTCAGTCTCTCCTGCATCTTCAGGGATAACGTTCCTCAAAGCCCAGGAAGAAACAGGGCCTGACCAGCGCGGGGGAAAGGAGACCCCACGGGGCAGGGGACGGGGGGACAACGACAGGACAAACACAGTCATTCCTCGGAACAGAGCGCCTTCCTCGGCACTCTTGCTCAGAAACGTGGTTTCTGGAGGAACTGGGTGTTTCACGGAAGGTTTTTACCCTCTTCCGCCACCAGCACCTCGCGGTGGGACTCTCTCGGTGACAGGAGGTCGAGGTGACAGGGACAGTCCAGCGCAGGGAGCGCTTTGGGGCCCTGAGCTCTGTGCAAAACCCCAAAACTCGCTTTATGAAGGTTGTTGGCCCTGCTGTGAGGGAAAGTTTGAAAATAGTTTTTAAAAATGAAGCCACAAGAAATAGAACGAAAGACGTCGAGTGAAGGAAACGTCTCCTGGCGACGTTAAGCTGCAAATGGCGTTGGTGGTTTCATCCTCCTGGCTTGGTTTCCTCTTGGCAACTTCATCCTCAAAACCACCTTTTCTTCCTCAAAACCACCTTTCTCCCTCTCCCTAGGGCCAGGCTCAAAAGGAGCACCCAAGGGTCACAGCACTCAAGGGCCGGAGATTGCTCCCACACCCAAGGGGACAGGTTTTCACAGCACAGGGGGGGTGGCAGTGCTTTGGGGGTGCTCACAGCACAGGGGGGGTGGCACTGCTTTGGGGGTGCTCACAGCACAGGGGGTGGGGGGGCATCGATGACCCCCTTTTTCCCCCCATCCAGGTTCTTTGCGTGGAATCCATCTGCGTCGACCCCGCCACCATCGAAGGGAACATCAAGGTGAGACCCTGGGGGGGCAGAAGCGACACCGAGGTGAGAACCTTGAGGTGGGGCGTCCCCCAAAATTCGTGCCCACCCCCCCCAAAAAAACCCGTGCAGACACCCTCCCCCCAGCAAGTGAAGCTCAACCCGCATGGAGGGGGACACGGGGGTCTCCCCTCGGGGACAGCAGGACACGTCCCTGAGGTGGGATCAAGCAGGGACAGGCTGGGGGCGGGGGGCGCAGGGAGGGTGGTGGGAAGGGCGGAGCCAAGGGCAGTGGGCAGGGCTGGGGCAGGGGCTGAGGCCACACCCACCCAGCAGATCAGGTAGGGGTGGGGCTAAGGAAAAGGAGGTGGGGCTAAGAATGGAGGCCACGCCCACCAGTCACCCCAGGTAAGGGCAGGGCTTGGGGAAAAGGGGTGGGATTCCGGATACACTAATAGTGGACTGCACCTTCAGTCTAGTCGTGCTCACGAACCAGCACGGCCACACTTTAGTGTTTGGTCGCGTTCGGTGAGAAACCCAAACGGCTAGCTACTTAAGCAGTGCAGTTTATTTAAGCAACAGATAGAAAGGTTCTTACGCTTTGCCGGTGATAAGTACACTGTCTGCGAAGCACGTGCAAGTAAAAGAAAAAATGTTAACGGTACAAAGCGCGCGACAAAGTTCCAAACAATACAGCCTGGCTCTAAATGTCACAGGTAACCCTCTGGAGAGATTTCTAAGCTTCCCGAGGAAGTACTCGATATAGTCTAAGTCTTACCCACAGGCGTCCCTATGGGGGGGAAGAAAGGCTCAGCCCCTCGCCTGGTCCCGGGAGTCAGAGGCAGTCCGTGACGGGCTCCTCCCCGACTTCTTTACCATGGTGTCTTCCCTAGCAACCCCCCTTTCTTGGGCTATTTTTATATTATTTTTTACCTTCAATGTGGAGTTTGAATGACTCTAGTCATAAATACCTTTATTACGATTGATGTAAAATTCCGTCGCCTCGCATTTAAAGGTATAGTTTATGAAAAATTCAGGGCGCAGACTCAAGGAGGAGTGGTCGCACCTTGGAGGCGGGCAGCCTTCGGGCTGGAGGTGTGTTTTGGTATTATAATGACATTATAATGAGCAAAGTTTGCACAAAGGACAGCATTTCATCAAAATTTGGCAGACTGTTGGCTCAGGGTAGCAAGCATGCCGCTTATCACTTCCACAGGATCACCTTGTTCCCATATCTGCTGTGTGATCCCAGAGCTTGGCCGTGGAATCTTCACTCCACCACATCCTCCATGCTGCTTTTGCAAGCAATATTGTTCAGGGAGTCAGCGATGTAGCGGATTCCTCGCACACCAGCTGCTGCTGTGTTCCACCCTGGAAAGGTTTCCATTTTATACCTTTCCTTAGTGTGTGAACAATGCAAAAAATTTTTAATAAAAATTATATTTTAGGAATTATTCCACACAAGGGATCCTGGTTTTGCAGAACGAAATCCAAGTAAAGAGAAACAGATTGGAAAGTAACCTTCAACGCAGGAACCCAAAAGACAGGGGAGTAACATTGAGACCAAAGAAACCAGTCTTGGACGGTAAATCTGCCAAGGGGGCTGTGAAGACTGCCAAGTAGGCCGAGTTCATTTAGAGGACAACTGATGAGGAGGAGGATACGACCACCTGATGAAGTAAACGACCACCAGAGTGCCTCTAGTTACTAACAACGGACAGTAGATGGCGGCAAAGACCGTGAAATAGCATTTAGCCTAATCAAGGGCGTGTTTAGGATAAGGATTCCTTGGCTGGGTGTGTTTATGCCTTACAGGGTGAAAAGAGGTGAACTGCACCTGTACTGGGTTAGACGGTCGGGAAGAATGTGAGCTCCAACTTCTCAACTGATGAGAAGAGAGACAGAAACTTAAGCAGCCGGGATAAGGTAGAAGAACCTGAGAACTGGAAAGAGGGGGTGTGCCTCTGCTTTGAGATGCACCCGATTCAGCGCTGTTTCGTGTAATAAATTTTTAACTTTTTTATCTTTGCTTCGTCGACTTTGTTCTCTATGAAATTCTAATCGTGAGCCAGTGTTTCTCACAGGCGGACACTGTTGTATTCTGGGGGCATAAAAGGGGTTTTGGGGAGCAGGGGGGCCCTGGGGTGCGGTGGTGGGGATGTGGGGTGCTCTGCAGGTTTGGGGGGGGCTTATTTGGTGTCAGGGGGACATGGGCTGCCCTGTAGGGGATAGGGAAGGCTGGCAGGTGGAAACGGTGTGCCCTGAATAATCAGTGGTGCCCTAAGTAATGGGGGTGCACCCACCTCTCTGCCCCCCCCCCCCCCAGCTGAGCCCCCCTCGGTCCCAATTTTGGGGTTTACTGAGCCCCTCTGGGAGCTGAGTGTTGCCTCAGCTGAGTCTGCTAGAAAAACAGAGTGTACCCCCCCAAACTCGGGGGTGGGTCCCACATTCTGCTTCCCCCAAGCTGATGGGGGGAACCCCCTAAAATAAATCTCCATGGGGATTTGGGGTGCCCTCTCCTTTCCCCTAAGACTCACGAAGCCTCCATGATCCAACCTCCTCATTTGGAGACCCCCCAGGACACCCCCTCCAAAATCACACCTCCCCAATGCACCCCAGTGCTGCCCATGCTTTTATTTCAGAAAAGGCATTCTTTTATTATTTATTTTAACCATTTCTCCTTTAAAAAAAAATAAATAAATATCTATTTATAAAATAAATGCCTCATCCTCAGATCTGCATGGCCGCCTCCAGTGTCTCCAAAACCTTCGTAGCAATTTTCTCTGCAGGATGAGGGGACAGTCTCATTCGGGGGGGATTTAAAAAAAAAAAGCCTTCTCAAAACTCCCTTTTTTCACTCTCCCCAGGTACTCTGTGCTGCCAGATGGATTTTCAGAGGCAGTAAAATTTCTTTTTCTGCAAATCCCTCATTACGTGTTTCATTGTATGTCAAGCCCATCTTCTGTGGTTTTTTTTATTTGGCCATGGGTTTGGGGTTGTTTTTTACATTGATTTACTCTGTATAATATTGTCTACAAAGGAATGTCATTATTTGTGCTGTTTCTAATTGTGCATTTGTCCAAATTTGTAATTTGAGGGACGCACAGACTGTGTAAAGATGGCTCCATGCTCACTGTATGATTAAACAAATTAAAGAAACTTGCAGCATCTTGTTTGCTCAAGATCTTTCCTTTGAGTCCTTCTCTGGAGGTGCAGAGCAATGCCTGTGAGCAGAGGTGCAGGGGAAAGAGTCCCAGCACTGCAGCACTGTCAGGGAGCACCAGCCTTGGTCTTTCCCAACTTATTCTCTTTTCTCACCCACGCTCTCCTTCTGAGCCCTCGCCTTGCTCTAAGGCTGTGCGTGCTCTTGCAGATCATAGGAACCACTGCAGCCCAGGAACCACTGGCAGGGACAGCCACTGGGTTCTTCTCTGATAGAGCCGAACTCCCGAACAGCACCTCCATCATACCAGGGGATGTCCTCAGGGCAGGGCATGAAGGCTTAGGCCTTCTTCCAGAGTTGCACTCGAGAACGTGCCATGGGAATTGCCCCTGCAAATGAAAACACCAGTGTGCAGCTAAACTGTGTGTGTGTGCAGGGTTGGGGAAAGCAGCAGTTTCCTTGCTCAGCCAGGACTCCTGGGAAAGACCTGAAGGACCCACGCAGCAGGTTCTTCGCTGGGCCTGTCTGTGCTGGGCACCCCAGGGAAGATGCTCCAGGGCAATCACCACATACCCAGCCAGTAACAACCACCATTTCTGGAACAGGCCTCTTATGCCAACTCAGAGAGGTTGGTTGGCCCTCTAAAGAAGTCCATGTCTGCATTGTCAGGATGAGATGTCAGCATGTACATTGTGTGTGTGGTGAGATTATCCTGAGTGAGCACAGACACCATCAGCTGTTCCTGCTTGTTCGTCTAAGGTCTGTGGGACAGACAGTGTCTAGAGGTCACTTCGCTTTGAGGGTAACATCCCCTGGGAAACTCCCTGGATGCAGCACTGGGATGGGCTTCCTTGAACTGAGGTCCCTGTGTCCATTCCTCAGCCATGGGGCATCTCAGAGAGGTGCAGAGCAGGAGACACCCCACAGGGCTGAGGGGCTGCAGGGCCTCTGCCTGTGCCAGGGAAGGCCTCGTGTCTCTGAACAGCCCTGTCAGAGCCCTGACATTGCTGTGTGTGACGCCAGGAACAGCCCCCACCATCCCAAGGAGATTTCTCTCACTTGCCCTCTCTCACCTCTCTCACCAGACCGGCCTGGCTGAACAGAGAGCTCTGGTCGCAACTCGGGGAGAAAAGGAGAGTTTGTGGCCATTGGAAGAAGGGGCAGGGACCTCACGGGGACTACAAAGATCTTGTGAGGCTCTGTGGGGAGAAAATCAGAAAGGCCAAAACCCCCACTAGAACTTAATCTGGCTTTGGATGTTAAGGACAATAAAAAATCCCCCATAATTCAAGGGGAAATGGTGAGTGAGCTAACACAGCACTTGGACACACACGTCTATGGAGCCAGATGGGATCCACCCGAGGGTACTGAGGGAGATGGCAGATGTTCCCACCAATCCACTGTCCATCATCTACCAGCAGTCCTGGCTAAACGGGAAGTCCCAGGTGACTGGAGGTTTGCAAACGTGATGCCCATCCAGAGGAAGGGCAACAAAGAGGGTTCGGGGAAATACAGGCCTGTCAGTCTGACCTCGGTACCTGGGAAGGTTATGGAACGGATCATCCTGAGTGCCAGGACACGTCACGGCACTGTGGAACTTGGATAATGAGGTGAAGTCTCTGTGCTGAAAGAACCATTAAGACTGGCCCTTGAGAACCTGCAGATGGAACAACTGTGGCATGAAACCGTTGCAGAGCTCTAATTCCTGGGTTTGGTGTCCCCTGAGATGAGAGAGCAAGAAGGGGACCCGTTTGACTGGACGAGGAATGCAGAGAATGTGGGCAGCCCTACAGGGAGCCCCAAAGTGTCCTTGTGCCCATCACCCCCCATCTCGTGGGGCTGCAGAGTTGGAAAACTCCCCATTTCAAAAGGAAAGCGGTAACAGCTTGTGCAGAAAGTGGCCGGAGCCGTCGGGATGTGTTCCCTCTGCCAGGGATGGAGGTGAGCAGCGGTGTGGGCTGTCACCTCCTGGGACCCTCCTGGGCAGCCCCAGGTGAGCGTCTGACACAGCATCGGAGCTGCCGCACAGTCAAACTGGGCAGCGGCAGAGGAGGCTTCCCTGAAATATTGCCAGGGATTGATGAAATGGGGGAGGCCTTTCCACACCCAGCTGGAAGCAGCTTGACCAGAGCCCCGCACTGAAGCCTCAAGGGCTCAAAGGCCCGGCAGGTGCTGCCTGGAGACTGGGCTGGCGCTTGTCCATGAGGAGGGGCTGGGTTTTTCCTTGGCATTTCCGTACATCCAGACCTCTTTGGGAAGGACGGGCACCACTTGCCCCGGCGTCCCGCAGACAGTCTGCAACGCTCTGGGCAAAACCCACTTGTTAAATATCTGGGAAACTGGCTTCCACCAGGTCCCGTGGGCATTCCTGCCCTGGCAATAATCCATCAGGATCGCCAAGAGCTCTCGTAACTAGGTCTGCTGCCATGGCAGAGATGGGCGATGCTATTCCAGCCTTCGAGCGGGAGGGGACAGACATCCCAGGTAGCCCTGCAAAAGAGAATGGCCTGCAATGATGTGCTTCTCACTCGGGAAAGGTCCATGGGCACTGGTCAGCACCACGGGCTGTAGAGATGACGAGCGAGAGCAGAGACCAGAAAGGGGTGTCCATGAAAGGGGAGGTGAGCTTCAGCTCTTCATGGAATAGCTGGAGAGACGCTTTTCTGAGGGGTGTGGAGGCTGCCAGGCACAACGAGATGGTTGGGAAGAAGTGCTTAGGACAGGAAGGAAGTGAAATGTGTTGGGATTATTAACTTTGGGGGGTGTATGTATTGAGCTGCCCCCCCTTTAAGGGGGCTCGTCCCCATCCCCACTGTGCATCCCGTTGCCATGGCTCGTGTTCCATCTGCAACTGCCAGTGCCTGGTGACAGGCACAACGCACCCTTCTGCCCTGTGCCCCACAGCCTTTCTGCCCTGCTCCTGACACCTTGAACGCATAACCCAGCCCTTTCCTTCCCTCCTGCTCTCAAAGCCACCTTCCTCCCTCTCTTTTGCACTCTTGGAATCATGAAGGCCCTCAGGAAGAAGTTGCTTGCCCTGGCAGAGGTACGGCCCCACTCCATGGAGCTGGGCACCCCCCACTGCCCAGGCAGGACGGAGAAGGCTCCGCAGGGATGGGGTGCAATGGGGTGGGGACCCTGCTCTGGGCAGCGCGGGGGGCCGGGAGCTGGGCTTGCCCTCTGCCCCCAGCCCTGCAAGGCCAGGGGCTGGCAGAAGCCCTTCTGGGTTGCTCATGCCCTGTTGGGACGGAGCAGCCCCATGTGTGGGGACACGTCCCCGGGGGAGCCCAGGGCACCCCGGGCTGGTGTGCCGCAGGGATGCTTGCCAGAAGCAGCCGGGTGCTGCCCAGAGCCTGAGCCAGGTGCTCCCCTCTGCCCCTTTCCAGGCTGGAGCCGGGGGAGCCGAGCCCTGCCCCCAGAGCAGCGCCGAGCCCAAAGGCTGCCTCCACAGAGTAAGGAGCTTCTGGGCACCCAGGCACCAGGGCCCGGGCCCCGCGGAGCAGGGAGCAGGGCCGCTTACTCCTGCCCTCTCTGCTCCGGTAGATCCAGAAGACCTTGGCACACCCCAAACTCAGGAAGGAGAAGAAGATCAGGTTCCTCCAGCTGCAAGCGGTGGCCCTCGACTGCTGGTGGGTGCTGGTGGCCAAGGAGTCACCCAGGTCCAGCCAGCTCCTACTGGGGAAATGCCCAGGGGTCCCATCTCCCCACGGCCCTCCCCGGGTGGTGAGACGGGCAGGGGGGCTGAGACTCCTGTTCCACGGGTCCTCTTGGCTGGCCAGGGCAGGGCCAATGCACTTTTCTGCTTGCATTTGGGCTTAGGATGTGCCAAGTTGCCCTTGAGTCTGCAGAGGCAGCTGCCCAAAGTGTAAAAGAGTGGATCGACCTGGAGCTGGCAATGGAGATCGATGAGGATGAGCAGGAGCAGATGGAGGTGGATGAGGAGGAGGAGGCAATGGATGTAGACCCGTCTCCAGCAGCACAGGCACGTGCTCGCTGTCTACTGCCCGCAGGGAGGGAGGGTCTCCTGCCACCGGGCTGGGGCTGGGGCTGAGAGGTCCCCGCTGCAGGGACAGGCGCCCGGTGCCCTTGTCCTGGCAGCAAAACCGCCCCCCCCGCGCTGCCCTCAGCCCCCGTCCGCTTTGGGACGGGAGCGGGTTCTCGGGGCCGGGACACCCAAGTCTAAGCCGGAGCCCAGATGGGGCTCAGTGCTGGCGGCAGAGTCCCGCTCTCCCCAGCGTGTCCCAGGGCTGTGGCCATCGAATGCCCGTCAGGGGCAAGCCCCAGCCCAAGCAGCTGCTGCTGCTGAGCTGGCTCGGGAAGCCCCAGCTCTGCTGGGCAAGGCGCGGCTCGTTAGCCAAATGACGCTTGCTTTGCTTCCAGGGCCAGCAGAGCTGTGGGGACCGACGGCAAGGAAGAGGAGTGATGAAGAGGAAGCGCTGTAAATAGTTCTAGAGAGTTGGTGTTTTGTTAATAGTTTTACAGGGTTGGGTTTTTTTTTTTTTGTTAATAGTTTTACAGAGTTGTTGTTGTGTTGTAAACAGTTGTTGAAAGTTGTTTTGTTGTTCATAAAGAGTTGTATGTATGTTTTTCAGACCCAAGCTCTCTCTGTGTTTCCTTGGGCACCCGCGGCGTTTGCAGAGCTGTGGTTTCCACTCGCTGGGGGTTCCCGGGGCTGGAGGGGGCTGGGGGTGCTGGCACGGCCGCCCCGGGGGCAGGGGGTCCCTGTGCACAGAGGGGTCCCGCTGACGCAGGGGACGGCACTGGGCAGCAGCGGGGTTCATGGGCTGCTGGAGAGCGGTGTCCCCAGCAGCAACGGGGTCCCCAGCAGAAGCCTGAGCTCTGAGGTGACCCACCCCTGCCGTGATGCCGTCAAAGCAGCAGGAAACCTTCTGCTCCCCTTCCTGCTGGAGGGAAAGGGAAGGGACTCACGGGGCACGAGCCGGGATCAGGCCACAGAGACGCAAGAGGCAAAATCTTGAACCTTTCAAGTCCTCACACTCAGGGCTTTGCTTCTCCTCCTGCCTGGTTTTCCCCTGGGCCATGAGCAGAGACGAAGCCCCGAGCAAAGCCCTCCTTTCCCTGCTGCCATTCCTGCTGCTGGTAGTGGCCCTGTCCCCGACTCGGGGCGACCCGTGGAGTGCGCAGCGCAGGCTGCGGGGGAGGCTGCGGGGGGCTTTGGGGAGAGGGAGCTGGTGAAGGGGTGCCCTGGGGCCCGTGGGTGCAGGCGGGGAGCTGTGAGTGCAAAATCTCAACTAACCCCCTAAAGGCCATGACATCCTTGGGAATGGCTGGTGCCAGGATCAGGGAGAACGTTTTGTAGCTGTAGCTGCTGATGTTTTATGCCACGGTCCATGGGTTGAAGATGTAGACCTCGACGAAGTTGCTGGGTGCCAGCTGCTGAGGTCAGTTCTGATGCCGTCACCGCTGCACTTTACTTGATTTTTCATCAGAGTCCATTAGTTTGGGTGATTCTTGCTGTAGTGCAACCAAGAGCAGTTATAGAAATGAGATGTGCAGCGGCAGGGTCATTTAGCAATTAACATCATACAGTTTATTCATTGGCTATTCTCGCCCAAAATCAGGTCCCCATGAGGGACACGTTGCACTTCCCCGTCCTTCCGCATCACCCGCCAAGTGCACCCAGGTCCCTGAGCAAAGGCAATCCCATGGATGGGTTTGCCTTTGCCCGAGGCAGGACTAACCCCGACGGCCTTCCCTGACATATTCTTCATGTGCACTACGGGGACTTTATCTCCCTCCACAGCACGTGGGGGTTTTGATTGGGCAGGGCCAGCTCGGTTGGTAGCTCCCCTGGTGTTAACTAGCCAGGTGGCCTTTGCTATATGTGTATCCCGATGTTTTAAAGTCCCACCACCCGTTGCTCTCAGTGTCATTTTTAACAGCCCATTGTACCCTTCGACCTTCCCAGAGGCTGGTGCGTGGTGGGGGATGTGACAGACCCATTCAATGCCGTGCTCTTTGGTCCAGGTGTCAATGAGGCTGTTTTGGAAATGAGTCCCGTTGTCCGACTCAATTCTCTCTGGGGTGCCATGTCGCCACAGGACTTGTTTTTCAAGGCCCAGGATGGCGTTCTGGGCGGTGGCGTGGGGCACAGGGTATGTTTCCAGCCATCCAGTGGTTGTTTCCACCATTGTGAGCACATGGCGCTTCCCTTGACAGGTTTGTGGGAGTGTGATAGAATCGATCTGCCAGGCCTCCCCAGATTTATATTTCAGCCATCGTCCTCCACACCAGAGAGGTTTTAACCGCTTGGCTTGTTTGATTGCAGCACGTCTCACGTTCATGGATGACCTGTGCAATAGTGTCCATGGTCAAATCCACCCCTCAGTCACGAGCCCATCTATATGTGGCATCTCCTCCTTGATGGCCTGAGGTGTCATGGGCCCACCGAGCTATGAATAACTCACCCTGATGTTGCCAGTCCGGATCCACCTGAGCCACTTCAATCTTAGCAGCTCGATCCACCTGCTGGTTGTTCTGATGTTCCTCAGTGGCCTGACTCTTGGGTACATAGGCATCTATGTGACGTACTTTCACAACCAGATTCTCTACCCGGGCAGCAATATCTTGCCACAGTTCAGCAGCCCAGATGGGTTCGCCTCTGTGCTGCCGGTTGCTCTGCTTCCACTGCCGTAACCACCCCCACAGAGCATTTGCCACCATCCATGAATGGGTGTAGAGACAAAGTACTGGCCATTTCTCTCTTCCGGCAATGGCTAGGGCCAGTTCAATGGCTTTCACCTCTGCAAACCGGCTCCATTCACCTTGTCCTTCAGTGGCTTCTGCAACTTGTTGTGTAGGACTCCACAAGGCCGCCTTCCCCTTTCCATGTTTCCCACAATCCGGCAGGACCCATCAGTGAAGAGGGCACATCTCACTTTCTGGTAGTATTTCATAGAGTGGAGCCTCTGCTGCGTGTGTCACCTCCTCCTCTGGTGACATTAGAAATCCTTGCCTTCAGTCCATGATCACTTCCAGAATTCCAGGGTGACTGGGGTTTCCCGTTCGAGTTCCCTGTGATCAGGGCAAACCACTTTCTCCATGTGGCATCAGTTGCACGATGTGTGGCAGGGACCCTTTCTTTGGACATCCAGCACCGGCAGCCGAGGTGCTAAGAGGAGCTCTGCTTCTGTACCAACCACTCCTGGAGCAGCTCGAACCCTTTCATACGCTGCCAATATCTCTTTTTCAGTTTGAACAAAGGGGGCTTTGCATCCTCTGTATCCCCGACTCCAGCATCGTGAGGAGTACCTAGAGCATATAGGAATTTACATAAGACAGCCACGAGAACAACCAAACAACACGGTGTCCAGCGACTATTGAAATCTTTTGTCTGCCTTTGGCCAAAGAAAGTCAAAAGTTGTTTGCCTTCGAGTGGGAGAGCCCTACCACTGGTAGGAAAACCCAGCTTACCCGGACAGTGTTACCCCAAGGTTTCCAAAACAGTCCGACAACGTTTGGAAATCAGTTAGCACAAGAGCTTGAGGTATGGAAGCCTCCTTCCAAAAACGGAACCCTTTTACAGTATGTGGATGATCTATTGATAGCAACCGAAACAAAACATGACTGTACCCGGTGGACTGTTAGCTTGTTAAACTTTTTGGGATCAAAGGGATATCGGGTTTCTCAAGAGAAAGCTCCAATGGTGCAGAGGCAAGTAACCTACTAGGGATATGAGCTGTCTGGAGGACAATGGGAATTGGGAACGGAACGAAAAGAAGCCATCTGCAGGACCCCTCTCCCTCGGGCGGTAAAAGAACTCAGAACTTTTTCGGGAATGACGGGTTGGTGTTGATTAGGGATTTACAACTATGGGATGATAGTAAAACCTTTATATGAACTTTTGAAAAATAATCCCACTCAATGGATATGGTCCAAAGAAGCCCAGAATGCATTTGAAATACTCAAGAAAGAGCTCGTGAGAGCCCCGGCTTTGGGGAATAGCTCTAGGACTTCTAGCTCAACGGCTGGGACCCTACAAAAGAGCCATAGCTTACTTCTCTAAACAATTAGATGAAGTAAGTAAAGGATGGCCAGGATGTTTCCGAGCAGTAGCGGCCATAATACTAAATATTGAGGAAGCCCAGAAATGTGGTTTGGGCCAGAAGATGACGGTATTGGTTTCACATTCAGTATCCACTGTATTAGAACAGAGAGGGGATCACTGGCTTTCCCCATCCAGGTTTGTGAAATACCAGCCCATCCTGGTTGAATCGGATGACGTTAAAATTGAGGTGACTAGCGTTGTGAACCCAGCGTCTTTTCTTAGTGAGGCAACAACTGAACCACTGGCACATGACTGTTTGGAAACAATAGAGACTGTGTACTCCAGCAGAGCAGATCTGAAAGAAGAACCCCTGGAGGACGCACAGGACTCCTGGCTTATGGATGGAAGCAGCTTTGTCCGACAAGGTATCCGTAAACCTGGATACGCAGTGACCACAACAAATAAGGTAATTGAATCCCAACCATTGCCTACCGGGACGTCAGCTCCAAAGGCTGAGATTATTGCCTTGAGCAGGGCTTTGGAATTGGTAAAAGGGAAAAAGATAAATACGTGGACAGACTCTAAATATGCCTTTGGAGTTGTTCATGCCCATGGAGCAGTCTGGAAGGAACGAGGATTGCTTACCGCGCAAGGAAAACAGATCAAACACGCAGAAGAAATACTTCGCCTATTGGAGGCAGTACGGTTACCAGCTAGAGTGGCCATCATGCATTGCCGAGGACATCTGAGGGGGAACACTGACCAAGAAAGAGGTAAGAGCTTGGCTGACTGTGAGGCTAAACAGGCAGCAGAAAGAACCCAGAAAGAACCCATTTCAGCTTTAATTCCAGACAGCAGAAATAAAGACCTGGACGACCAGGAGGGCATTGAATATTCTAGACCAGACCAGGAGCTCATCCAAGAACTAGGAGGAGAAGTTCCCTCCAGGGGATGGGCTCATTTGAGTGACGGTAGGATTATTACACCTGCCAAACTAGTGTGGGGACTTGTTAGAGAAGAACACGATAAGACACACTGGGGAGCAGATTCGTTATATAAATTTTTGAGTCAGAAATGGATAGGACAGAATTTATATACCACTGTTCAACAAGTGACTCAGCAGTGTGAAATGTGTTCAAGCAACAACCCCAACACAGGTAATCGAGTACAGTGAGGAACTATTGGGAAAGGAAACACACCAGGAGGCTATTGGCAAATCGATTTTTCTGAACTCCCAAGAAAAGAAAAAAGCTGATGAGGGGTCTGGAGAACAAGTCTTGTGAGGAGCGGCTGATGGAACTGGGGTTGTTCAGCCTGGAGAAAAGGAGGCTGAGCACCTTGTCACTCTCTACAACTACTGAAAGGAGGTTATAACGAGGTTGGTGTTAGTCTCCCTTCCCAAGTAAGTAGTGTTAGGACACGAGGAAATGGCTGCAAGTTACACGAGGGGAGATATAGATTGCATATTAGAAAAAATGTCTTCACTGAAGAGTTTGTCAAGCACTGGAACAGGCTGCCCAGGGAAGTGGCTGAGACACCATCCCTGGAGGTGTTTATAAGATGTGTAGATGGGGCACATAGGGATGTAGTTTAGGTGTGGACATGGGAGTGTGAGGGACTCAATGACCGTAAAGGTCCTTTCCATCCTAAATGATTCTATGAGTCTACGATTCTTTTGAATCTTGGGACTTGGTTTCATCCTCGCCCCTTCTTTGGGAGGCCAGGAGGTGTCACAGAATTTTCCTGCCCTGGGCACTGCTCACCCCCACATCCCACTGCCCCCAGGAAGAGCCCTGAGCCACAAGTGAGGGGCAGGATCTGTGAAAGTCTTCCACACAGAATTTCAAAAGGGCTGATTCCTTCCTTGGACCTTGCCTTGGTTCGGATCCTTAGCAAGGCCAAAGGAAGGGCCTGATCCCAGTGCAAATTAACCTCCTGACAAAGTTTAGCCAATTGTTTTTTTATCAGATGGTTTGTTTTCTCCCCCTGGCCGCTGGCCTGTGGGTGGTATGGAGTATGTAACTGCCAATCCCTTCCTAAAATGTTACTGACTTCTTTGACCACCTTAGTTGCCAAGCCACTTTCCATGATATTTGAAAAGTCGTGGCAGTCAGGTGAAGTCCCTGCAGACTGGAAGAGAGGAAACATCACACCCATTTTTAAAAAGGGTAGAAAGGAGGACCCTGGGAACTACCGACCTGTCAGCCTCACCTCCGTGCCTGGGAAGATCATGGAACAGATCCTTCTAGATGCCATGCTTGGGCCCACGGAGGACACGGAGATGATTCAAGATAGCCAGCACGGCTTTACTAGGGGCAGGTCCTGCCTGCCTAACCTAGTGGCCTTCTATGATAGAGTGACTAGGTCAGTAGATAAGGGACAATCTATGGACGTGATCTATCTGGACTTCAGTAAGGCCTTTGACACGGTCCCTCACAACATCCTGCTTGCCAAATTGGAGGGATACGGATTTGATGGGTGGACTGTTCAGTGGATAAGGAATTGGCTGGATGGTCGCACCCAGAGGGTGGTACTCAATGGCTTGAAGTCCAGAGGGAGAGCAGTGACAAGTGGTGTCCCTCAAGGGTCCGTGCTGGGACCAGTACTGTTTAACATTTTTAAGGGAAGGCAACTCAGGAGGAGTACAGAGATCTTGTTAGGTTACACAGAGAAAAAATTAGGAAGGCAAAAGCCCAGCTGGAACTCAACCTGACCATTAATATAAGGGACAACAAAAAAAGTTTTTATAAATACGTCAACAAAAAGAGAGTCAGGGAGAATCTCCATCCCTTCCTGGATGCGGGGGGAAACATCCCAACCAAGGTCGAGGAGAAGGCTGAGCTACTTAATGCCTTCTTTGCCTCCGTCTTCAATAGTCGGACCAGCTACCCCCAGGTTGTTCAGCCTCCTGGGCTGGAAGATAAGGATGGAGAGCAGAACAACCCCCCCGTAATCCAGGAGGAAGTAGTTAAGGATTTGCTTATGCACCTGGACACGCATAAGTCCATGGGGCCGGATGGGATTCACCCAAGGGTACTCAGGGAGCTGGCGGGAGAGCTCACCAAGCCTCTCTCCATTATCTATCAACAATCTTGGTCAACAGGAGAGGTACCAGATGACTGGAGGGTGGCCAATGTGACGCCCATCTACAAGAAGGGCCGGAAGGAGGATCCGGGAAACTATAGGCCTGTCAGTCTAACCTCGGTACCAGGAAAGATCAAGCGTGTCCAGAGGAGAGCCACCAAGCTGGTGAGGGGTCTAGAGAACAAGTCATATGAGGAGAGGCTGAGGGAACTGGGCATGTTTAGTTTGGAGAAGAGGAGGCTGAGGGGAGACCTCATTGCCCTCTACAACTCTCTGAAAGGAGGGTGTAGAGAGGTGGCTCTTGGCCTCTTCTCCCAAGGGAATAATGACGGGACCAGATAAAATGGTCTGAAGTTGGGGCAGGGGAGGTTTAGATTAGATATTAGGAAGAATTACTTGAGTGAGAGAGTGGTCAGGCTCTGGAACAGCCTGCCCAGGGAGGTGGTGGAGTCACCATCCCTGGAGGTATTTAAGGAATGTGTAGACATGGCACTTCAGTGCATGCTCTAGTGCTCGAGATTGTTGGTTTCTGTCTGTTTGAGGGTGGGGTGAGGTGTGGTTGTGGGCATTTGGTTTGGTTTGGTTTTGGTGTTGGTGTTCTGGGATTTTTTTTAGTTGTTGTTGTTGTTGTTGTTGTTCTTTGGACTCGATGATCTCAAAGGTCCCATCCAACCAAAAATATTCTGTGATTCTGTGACCCGCTTGGTGGATGAGGGAAAGGGTGTGGATGTTGTTTCCCTGGACTTTAGTAAAGCCTTTGACACTGTTTCCCACAGAGTTCTCCTGGACACAGTGAATGCTCATGGCTTGAGTGGGCGTGCTCTTCCCTGGGTAAAAAACTGGCTGGAGGGCCGGGCCCAGAGAGTGGTGGTGAATGGAGTTCAATCCAGTTGGCGGCTGGTCATTAGTGGTGTCCCCCAGGGCTCGGTGCTGGGGCCGGTTCCTTTTAATATATTTATCAATGACCTGAATG
This sequence comes from Numenius arquata, assembly GCF_964106895.1. NCBI lineage: Eukaryota > Metazoa > Chordata > Aves > Charadriiformes > Scolopacidae > Numenius > Numenius arquata. The sequence continues at coordinate 126,750 of NW_027414781.1, forward strand.
AGAGGATCGAGTACACCTTCAGTAAGTTTCCAGATGACACGGAGTGGGGTGGAGTTTTGACCTGCTTGAGGTTAGGCTGGCCCTACAGGGGGATCTGGACAGGCTGGATCGATGGGCTGAGGCCAACAGGATGAGATTGAACAAGGCCAAGTGCCAGGTCCTGCCCTTGAATCACAACAACCCCATGCAGCGCTACGGGCTGGGGAGGAGCAGCTGGAGCTGCCCGGCAGAAAAGCACCGGGGATGTCAGTCGACAGTGGCTGAATATGAGCCAGCAGAGCGTCCAGGTGGCCACAAAGGTCAACAGCATCCTGACCTGTATCAGGAACAGCGTGGCCAGCAGGAGCAGGGAAGTGATGGTCTCTCCTGTACTTGACACGGCTGAGGTTGCACCTCGAGTGCTGTGTTCAGGTTTTGGCTCCTCACTATAAGAAAGTGCTGAAGCGTGTCCAGAGGAGGGCAAGGAAGCTGGTGAGGGGTCTGGAGAACAAGTGTCATGAGGAGCAGCTGAGGGAACTGGGGTTGTTCAGCCTGGAGAAAAGGAGGCTGAGGGGAGACATTCTTGCTCTCTAGAACAACCTAAAGGAGGTTATAGCAAGGTGGGTGTGTGTCTCTTGTCCCAAGTAACAAGTTTATAGGGTGAGAGGAAATGGCTGGCAGTTTCTCCAGGGCAGATGTAGATTGGGTATGAGGAAAAACTTCTTCACTGAAGAGTTTGTCAAGCGCTGGAACAGGCTGCCCAGGGAAGTGGCTGAGACACCATCCCTGGAGGTGTTTATAAGATGTGTAGATGGGGCACATAGGGATGTAGTTTAGGTGTGGACATGGGAGTGTGAGGGACTCAATGACCGTAAAGGTCCTTCCCATCCTAAATGATTCTATGAGTCTACGATTTGTTTGAATCTTGGGACTTTGTTTCATCCTCGCCCCTTCTTTGGGAGGCCAGGAGGTGTCACAGAATTTTCCTGCCCTGGGCACTGCTCACCCCCACATCCCACTGCCCCCAGGAAGAGCCCTGAGCCACAAGTGAGGGGCAGGATCTGCCTTGCCAGGGCCTGGGGGTGAGGGCTTGGCCTTTCTGCTTCCTCAGACAAAGCCAGGCTTTCCTCAGCATTACAGCCACCTGCACTCTGCCTTTGCCTACCTGCAATCACAGCCTCCAATTATCTGCTCTAACGAGTCCCCAGGGAGCCTTTGTCAGTAACTGCCCTCAGTGGGGCTCCTTAAGGCTTCCAGGAAGTTTGGGTTGTGCTTCTCATTTCTTGAGCACTTTCTTCAATCTTCTCTCAGTATCTGAGGTTCATGGACTCAGCAGCAAATACCCCATGGGCCTCCTTGGAAACAGAAAGCCTTAACAAGGAATTTATCTCTTTGCAATTTCCTTCAAGACTAGTACAGCTACTTGGGGAGGTTTTGTGGTGTAGTTAATGACAATTTTTTCAAAGTGCATCTAATGAAAATGCTTTCTTGATTGTAAAGGATGTATTTTATGAGTGTTCAGTTTACAGAGGAGGTGATGGAAGCATTCTCCAAGGGATACTGAGGCCGAGTGTCTCCTCAGGAGGTCTGGCCAGGTCAGGAAAAGCAGTCCCGTGATGTCCATCCCTGTATGGACAGCTTTGCTCCTCACCTCCCCAACCCCACCAGGTCTGACCTCGCCCACCTGGGACTGACATCACTGTTCCTTGCATCAGACTTCTCCACTCCAGTCTGGATGTGACAGCTCCATTGCACCATCTCCCACCTGCTCTCCTCAGAGACCTGGCTGCTCACAGCCACAGGGGAATTCTGCCTGTTCTTCAGAAAAGAAAAGTAAAGCACAGTCAGTTTTCATAAACAAGAAAACACTGTGTAATCATACGCAAAGTACAAACTGCCTCTAATGAGGTTGCCTTTCTACAAGGGATAATCTTAGGAGAAATAGTTGAGGTAGGTAGATACACAAAGATAGATATAAACATAATGAAAGAGCTGGCTGAGGAGACAATGAGACTACTGAGAGCCAGGCAAGGTTTTACTCCCTGAGGGTGAAAGAGCAGCAGAGGTGAGAGGTACCTGGATGAACAAAGAGTAAAGGGAGGAGAAAACTGGAGAATGATGGAGAGGGCCTTTTCCTAGACAGTCTGCATCTGAAAAGATGACTTTGCAAATGACCATTGTATCAGGACAAGTGTAAGTATAGGAAAGATTAGAGAAACAAAATACACCATATAACAGACAAAATAGTTGTAGTGAAGTCACAAGGGAAGACTGAGATTTCTTTGGAATATCACCTCTGGAAGGCGACAGTTTTGGCAGAGCTCTCTTGTGAGTGAGGACAAGCCAATGTTGCCCCCACCTTTGAAAGAGGCCCAGCCCAGGGACCCACAGGCTGTACAAGCTCCCTGGGGTGATTAGTGTGCCATCAATTAGAGTCCTCTTGGGTGACATTTCTGGGCACCAGAAAGAGAAAAAAGTGTCCAAAAGCAGTCAGCATGGATTTTCCAAGGGTAAATCAAGCCTCAGTGAGGAAGTGGTGACAGCAGGGAAAGCTCTCGGGTTTCCTGTGTCCATGGAAGACAGTCAGATGTTGGTACAGTCAGACCAGCTGCATGTTTCTTGTCCTGCTCCAGGCAGGGTTGCTCAGATGCAGGGCTACTTGACAGGTATCTCCAAACAGCCCAGATCATTTCCTTTGCTTAACCGTTCATCCCCATTGCACTATTTTCCCACGTCTCAAGTCCCACTCTTTAACCAACTTCATCCTCTCCCTTGCAAAAAGTCAACCCCTTTTCACCATTTCCCCACTGGCGCTGCCTTTCCTCACTTTGCTCCCACCTTTGCTGTTTCTGAGATGGTATCTCAGTGCTTTCTACTTTGATTAGCAACTCCATTACACCAGTACTGTCTTCTTATCTGTAGTGTCCTGCAGCTTCTGAAACGATGCTCTTGCTAGAGGCACCCTGACTCAGGATGAACATCAGCACGTGTACTTCCAATGCTTGACCGCTGGAGCTTTTGTCCAGAGGGACCTTGACCCACCTGGGGATTTGGACATCAGAAACCTGAAGGTTTAGAAGAAAGAGTTGCACAACAACTCCATGCAGCAGCACGGGCAGTGACCACACCAGGTAAGGAGTGCCCTGAGGAGAAGGGCTTTTGAGTCATGATGGCTGCCACGATGAGCCAGTGGGCTTTGCATTTCAAAAGGAAAATGGAGAGACTGGAGAGGGTCCAGAGGAGGTCTGACAAGATGGTGAAGTCCCTAAAGCTTGAGCTGTGAGGAGAGTCTGAGGGAACTGGGCGTCTCTACCCTGCAGAAGGGGAGGCATGGGGTAACCTGTGAAAGAGCCTACCTGGAGAGGTGACAGACCCAAGGTCTCTTCTGCAGTGGTGAATGGATATGACAGAGCTCTTGGGAGCTTTAGACAGAGCATTAAGAAACCTTGCAATATGGAGCCAGGTCAGTGGAGGGACACCAACGTTGACAGAGCTTGTACTGTGAGAAGAGGCTTAGAGAGCTGGGCTTGTTCAGCTTGGAGGAGAGGAGCTCTTGGGGGGAACATGGAGCAGCATCGCACAGTTACCAGGAAGACTGAGCCTGAGTCAAATCCATGGTAGAAGATACAAGGACAAGAGGCAATGGGCTGAGAAAAGGGACAGTCAAGCCAGATAAGGAGGAACTTTTTCCAGCATGAGGATAGTCAAGCACTGGAAGCTGTTTCCCAGAGAGCGTGCAACAGCTCTGTCCTGGAAAGGGATCCAGACATCTTTGAACAAAGCCCTGACCCTTCAGGTCTGACCCTGTTTTCAATGGGAGGTTGGTCAAGACACCCTCCAATTCCCTTTGAGCCTGAATGATGCTGTTCTCCTCCTGTCCTTCCATCTGCAGGCTGAGATATTTCCCCTCTTGGAGCAGACATTCTGAAAAACCACTCCAAATCTGGAAAGACTCTTCAATGCTCCAAGTACAGTTGGGTTGGGGAAAAAAAAACAAACAAAAAAACCAAAACTGTGCTGGATTATTTTTTCACAGAGACAGTTTTAAAGGGTCAAAGTAGATTCAATGCATGAATTCTGACAGTCAAGTTACAAAGAGGGAGGAAAAAAAGTCAACAAAATCTTTGTCAGTAAAGAAAAACTCCCCCAGCCTGTGGGATGTCCTCATTAGTTGGCCCTCTAGGAACTGGGATCCTTGGGCTTCTTGGTCTTAAGTGGGAGCTCAAATCCTGAACTGGAAGGACAACAGTTACACACCGTTTGGTGGCTGCAGGTACACACCGTTTTCTTGACACGACTGTGAGCTCAGACCCAGTTGATGGAGTTTCTCACACAGGTCACGGAGGAGGGCAGGATGTCGGGGAGAGGGGCACACGCTTCAGTTTCCCAAATCCCATGAGTTTTCCCAACCCATCCTTCTCTTGACCTCTGGCATCCTATTTCTTGAGATGCAAAGCTGGCGGGTCTTCTGTTGATAAAGCATCAGTGATCCTTCCAGTGATTCTGTGATTTCCTTTAGAGTGGCAAAAAATAATAATAATGATGAAAAGAAATGTTAAAGTAACAGTCTACTTCCACAATAGCAAATCTGGACAATGGCAATTAAATTAGTATTTGCCATATAAGGTATGATATCCCATCCTGAAGTACATATTGAAAGTGGTTCAGATGAAGGGTGGTCTTGCAAAAGTCACCCCTTGTGTCCCCGTGTGGCACAGACGCTGCTGGTTTCCCTCTCCAGAGAGTGGCAGAGGCCGGATCACCTTCTCAGAAGAGGCTCCTTGCCAGGGAGCCACGGCCATGGGGGGAGCTCACCTGGTTCTTACTGGCACTTCACTCAACTGCTATTTGGATAAATTTGGTGCTTTTCTGGGATGACTATTCCTGCACAGAGGATCATAAAAAGACGACTGTTTCTTAAGAGATGGTGAAAAAGGCCCTGTTTGGCCAAGAAAGCCCACCATGTGCTCTGGAGGGAGCGAGGAAGATTATAAAAAGCACTCGGAAAGTCCAAAATGCTCTTCCAAAGGTCGAGTGGCCCTGAGCAGTGGTGATTGGCCACGTGTAAGTCTGTTAGAGAGGGTCAAGCAATGTCAGCGAGAAGCAAGGGGATGGCTGATGGCTTTAGCCAATCCTTACAGCCATGTCTGAAGCCAGCCGTGGGAAGCAGTGGATGTTTGTGGGCAGAGGCTGAGGAAGAGGCTTGTCCTGGGACAATGGCAGGAAGGAAGACCCTTCCTCTGCAAACCAGGGGTAATACAGACATTCATCTCTTGTGTGCCTGCCTCAGCCTGGCGGATGGGGAATGCCCACTGCTGGGGGTGGCTGTTCTTAGGAATGCCCCATGGGCTGACAACTTGCTCCTTTCCCCTCCTTCACTGCCCACACTTGGATGGACTTCAGGAAACATCCATGAGCCTGGAGGATGCACAACCCTCCTGGGCTGAGGTCTCAGCACTGCAGGGGCAGAGGAAGGGTTTGTGAGACACATGGGCGTGCAGGGAGAGAGCAGTGTGGGGGCAGCAGTGAGTGTGCTAAAGGCAGGAAGAAGAAATGGAATATTGGGGGTTGGCTGTTCAGTGCTGGGATGTGGAGCTACAGAGAGGATTCTGGCATGGATTCTCCAGGATTCTGGAGCTTGGAAATCTTGGGGATAAATGAGCAGTAGCAAGGCTTTGGAGGAAACCAGGTGAGATGTGGGGAACTCACTGGCATTGGCAAATCCTCAGACACCCACATTTTGGTGTTGGAAACAAGGAAGCAGGCACAGGCACAGGACAGCGTAGCTGTGGTGGGGATGGCCAAGGGCCTTGGTGGGGCGTTGACACCCCAACAGATCTGAGGCCCTTGTTCTCTTTCCTGTGGCTTCTGTCTCTTCCACTGAGACCCAGGAGAGAACACAAGGTCCTTCCAGCTCCAGTGCCTCGTTGCCTCCTCAGCCACCCCCCATAAATCCTGGGAGGTGCCCTACTGCTGACCTGCACCTGGCAACACACACTCCCAATCACATTGCCCCCAGGAAGAGCCCCGAACATGCCAAGAGGGAAAGGAGCCCCATCTGTAGGGGATGTGGGTAAGGACGTGGCCTTCCTGCTTGGAAGAGCACATCAAGGGCTTCCACAGTGATCTCTACATTTAAATTTTCCATTGTACCAAGTGTCTCCAACTTCCTGCTTCACCAGCCCCCAGGGACAGGACCCTTGTCTGCTCATTCCCTCCATGGTTTCTTCAGTGATGGACTTCAGCAGGGCCTGCAAACACTCTCAGAAACCTGGAGGTTTGCTGCTGGCTCTTAGTCCTCTAGAGACTTGGTCAGCCTTTAGAGATCTGCAGTTCAGGAACTCGGCACCAGAGGGTTCATTAACATGCAAAACGCCCTGAGGAGCCAAGCCAGGCCATAATTTTCCTTTCGTCTTCAATTCTTCTGTGGTTAATTAGAGAGCTTTCGGGAGTGGAGTCAAAGCGAAAAGATGTCAAGGCGAAGAGGCCAAGTGCATGAAATGCTTGATTTCAACTTGCCAATTCTGCATTAACGCCAAGGAATTTGGGTTACAGGAATGTCTCCAAGTAGAGTCTGCACCATCCAGACCCATGTGGATGGGCTGGCAGAGCCACCCCCAGCAGGGGGATCCCCATCGCCCACGCTGAGGCAGTCAGGATGCAAATATCTGCAGTGCCCACTTGTCACAGGCCTCCAGGCAGAGGGTGACTCATTCCCATGACCCTCGAAGCCTGGATCAGCTCGTTGTGCTTTTGCTGTCCTTCCCTTCATCTGTCAAGCCCATGGGAGCTTTGGCTTTAACATCGTCCCTACGTCCTGGGACAAGGTTTCTCAATTCCTCCTCTGCAGCTTCCCTGCTTCCACCTCCTTTGTGCTGCCTCTTTGTCCTGGAGCTCAGTCAGTTCCAACAAGCAGCCTCCTGAGACGGTTGCTTCTTTTCAAGGGGAGTTGGAGAGATCGTTTTTGTGCCTGGAGGAGGCTGTCCTGTAAGGCCTATCAGATTTTCCATGATCCTTCAGCCTTCAGAGCTGCTTCCCATGGCACCACTCGCATCAGTCTCCCAAGTACATCAAAGTCTTCTTCTCTGGAGTCCACCCGTTTTTGCTCTGCTGCTGGCCTTCCTCACTCCTCTTCGGCACCTGGGACCCCACTATTTCCTGGTGACAGCAGCCAAGGCTGACACTGATTTTCACCTCCCTGACCACTCTCTATTTATATTTGTTTTTTGCCAGGACCAGGTCCAGGTGAGCATCACCCTTGTTTGCCCACCTGGCAGCTGTGTTAAGAAGTTGTCCCAAGGTCCTCCAGGCTGCTGGCACCCTGTGTCTTTGCCTGGCCAGTGAATGCCAGGGCAACTACTCTTCCCCATAGGAACCTGCTCATTGACTTGGAGACATCTTCAGGTTGCTGTTAGAAGACTTATTCTGCCTACTGTGCCCGATCAAGTGGAGTATAATGGCCAAGACAGTTTCACCCTTACTGGCTTCTCCTCTCATCCTCACTCACACAAGCTCACTCAACCCTTGAGTAGCTGCCCTGAATTCTGTTAGGCAATGAGGGGCTGAACTTGGGACAAATGCCATTGTAGTCACTGGAGATTGAGTAAATTCGGCTGATGGAAAAGAGAGAGACCTTGCTCTCCCTACAGGACATGACTGCAGTCCATTCATATGAACACCTCTGTGAACTGCCATGAACATCAGGAGTAGGAAAGGTTCCTTTTATTTGGACATCAGCTGTCATTTCACTTGGCTAAAGGATTTCCCACCAGGCTCATGTACGATCCCCGAGATGTTTCCCCGTCTCTATCACCGTCCCCATTAGAGCTTGCAGTTTCCTGCGTGTACCTTGCACCACCTCTGGCAACTGGAATGTTCCCAGGCATTTGCATCTGAACATTTCACTCCCGCCCTCCATCTCCATTACTTAGCGTGGGAGTGGAGAAAAGAGGCTCCCATGCAGGTGCCTATTTTGTGCACAGCTCAACACCTGAGGAAAGAGGAATCCCATCTCCTGTGGGCTTCTAGCAGGCATGGGCGGGAGCTGAGTCTCCGTCAAATGCTAGGAATAGAAACGCAGGATGAGATGCCTCGATTCCCTCAGCTGAATCCCTTCCCTCAGCAGGGGTAAAGGAGATGCCTGTCTGTCCCCGTCTGGCTGTCCTGTCTAATGATGGGCCAAGGAAAGTTGATATTTAGAGGTAACTCTCCCTCTCAGCAGGGAAATGACACTTCTGGAAAGGAGTGTCTCTATCCAGCTGAGAGAGAGAACATCAGGGATTGCATCAGCAGGTTCCCCGGCAGCCCCAGGGACACCTCAAGGGATTTTAGAGGGGGGCAGAAAAGGTACTGCCTTGGGCTGTTGCTCTGCTGCTGAGCTGGGCCGGGCTCCTGGGATGGAGGGAGCTCCTGGCCGTGGGGCAGCGCGGCAGAGAGACAGCTCTGCCCAGGAGCAGCTCCTCTGCCAAGCGCAGCAGGGCTGAGGGCACTGCCTGCAGGCACCGAGGGGAGAGGAGGGAAGCAAGACAGAGGCTAAAGGCAGCCTGGGGTGGGAGGACAGATGAGAGCTCGCCTGGAGAGAAATCTTCACAGCCCTTGACAGGGTAAGTCTCTGGCTGCAGGGCAATGCAGCTGCGGTTCCTGGAAAGACCTCCTAAAGCTGGCACATCCCACAGCCCATGGGATCTGTCAGGAGGACTCTCAGTTTCCCCCGCGTAGAAAAAGGACGTGCTTTGGAGCACGGCTTCCCTGCTGCACCCTCAGCCGGCCAGGGCATGTCGGCTGCCTTCCCCTGGGGGAGGCTGCAGAGTGGGAAGCCGGGTGTGCAGCCAGGAGTACTCAGGGCTGTCCTTCAGAGCAGGGTCTCTGCACCGCAGGGGGCTGTGTGCCAGCGCAGGGACTTTGTCTCTTGCCAGGGTCAACACTCAGTCTGCCCAGGTTGTTCCCACAGCGGTGTGGGGAGAAGCTCTGGGGAGAAGCAGGAGAGGGTCCTTCTGCTGTCAAGACGGTGTTGAGTTGGTCAGGGCTGCTCACAGCTCCAGATCACCCCTACGTGCTTCCAAGGGAACTATTTCCTCAGGTTGTGTTTCCAGTTTCTTATCCGGGGGGTGCGGGGAGAGAGGTGGAAAAAGAGATGAATGTGTAAGGATCTCTCGAGTTTGCAGAAGTCACTGTGATTCCTGAGCTGCAACTTTGAGGCATCAGTTGGTCTAAAAGAAGCCTCCTAAGGGGCCTTCAGCCGCTCCTCTGCCCATGGAGAGCACCAGCATCACCTCTGCTGGACCATCAGGGTTGCTCTGACCTGCCCTTTTGCACCTGCGAACAGGAACATGAACCCAGCCCCTGCCCTGCAAACAGGCAGGTGTCTGTAGGGCCAAGGTGAGTGCACAGAGGTTGGGATGGGCTCTGTGAGTGCTGACAGGGAAAAGACACGGCACAGGGAGACACTTCCCAGGAGGAAAATCTCCTGGCAGCAGGGATATGACCAGGGAACGAGAGGAAACTTAAGCCAGAAATGTTGTGGGAGGGAGAATTCCGCAAACGCCGTACGATCCCCTCCAATGCAGACCCCTTCCCCTGAGCAAGCCCCCCCGTGCCTCCTCTCCCACCAAAGCCTCTGCCCTCAGGGCTGTGGGGTCCAAGGCATGAACCACCTCCTCTGCAGCCGGAGCTCCAGCAGAGCCGTGGTGCAGCTCTCCAGCCACGTGCCCCGTTCTCCCTGCGGAGCAGCGGGGCTGAGAGCGACTGCCCGGCAGCGTCGGTGTCTGGGAGGTGACAGGCACGGCTGGGTACGGGTGATGCTGTCCCGAGCGCCCGGCTGCCTCTGCCCTGGCCTCCTTCAGCCAGACCCTCGCTGCAGTTTCCCTTGTTTCTCCACTTGTCTGTGTTATTGCTGCTCTTTTCTTGTTCTCACTCTCAGGCTCTCTGGGGATGGGAGTTTCAGCTGCAGAGTCACACATTATCTTGTGCGTCCACCCATGCAGGTGTGTCCATGGGAACAAGGGTCCCAGCTTTCCTCTCGCCTGTGCGGCTGTGGACAATGCAGCCTGTGGGGCTGGGGAATCAGCTGGTTTTCCCTTGGTGAGATAACATCGTGAAAAAACTGATGTATCTCCTTGAGGTGTCCTTCCAAGCTGTGAGCTGCCCTCCAGGATGCAAATCTGTCCCATAGCATCTTTGTGTTACCATGTGCCCCATGGAGAAGCGCAGAGGCGCTATGACCAAGGAAATGCTGTTGGGTTGGTGAAATGAGCCCTGTGTGTCCTGGGCTGGAAGTGGTTGCTGAGACGTTGAGAAAGGGCGAGACATTTAGTTGTCTGCAGTGGATCCCTCTGCTCTCAGCAGGTTCTGCTGACGTTTCAGGGAAACATTGAGGGCGTGTGATCGCCCTCCATCTCAGAAAGGCGCAAGCCCAGTGTGTCAGGGGCTGAGGGACAGCCCAGCTCCCCTCGCTCTGTACTAAGCCACAGGCAATCCTCTTGCCTTGCAGGATTCTCTCTGCTCTCCCTGAGTGCAGCAGGAATACTGAGGGTTTCTGACATCCCACAATGGGACGGAGGGAATTTTTTTTTCAAAAAAGCTCTCAGTTGGCCTCTGCCTCCCTCACTCCTTCGAAGAGGCAGTGCAGGTACTGGCACACCCTTGTGCATTGGGCATGGTTTTATCTGACAAAGTCAAACACCAGGACTGGCCCCTGCTTCCAGCGTTCCCGTGAACTCTCTGCTGCAGAGCAGGGCTGACTCCTCGGCACCAGTGGGCAGAGGCCCAGCTCCTCATGGCACGTTCAACCAGCACGGTAGCAGAGCTTCAGCCATGGAGCTGAGGGAAGGTCTCCTAGAAAAGGAATACAGGGGGTAAGGCGTGTAGCAGGGAAGGGTCTGTAGGAAAAGGCTTTGGTTTTGCTGCTAAAAGTCTCCATTAACTTGTCAATGACTTTTCCTCCTTGCAGGGGTCTCCATGCCCAGAGGCAGCAAATGTCCAAAAGCAGCTCCATCACACAGCTCCATGGGGTTCCATGAGAACTGGAGTAGGTTTTGCTCTGAGACGTCCACCGTAACTTGTCACTGCCTTTTCTTCCTTGGACAGGTTCCAATGCGCAGAGGAAGCAAATGTCCAACAGCAGCTCCATCACCCAGTTCCTCCTCCTGGCATTCGCAGACACACGGGAGCTGCAGCTCTTGCACTTCGGGCTCTTCCTGGGCATCTACCTGGCTGCCCTCCTGGGAAACGCGCTCATCATCACCGCCATCGCCTGTGACCACCGCCTCCACACCCCCATGTACTTCTTCCTCCTCAACCTCTCCGTTCTTGACCTGGGCTCCATCTCCACCACTGTCCCCAAAGCCATGGCCAATTCCCTGTTTGACACCAGGGCCATCTCCTACTGGGGATGTGCTGCACAGCTATTTCTGTTTCTCTTCATGATTGCAGCAGAGTTTTATCTTCTCACTGTCATGTCCTACGACCGCTACGTTGCCATCTGCCAACCCCTGCACTACGGGACCCTCCTGGGCAGCAGAGCTTGTGTCCACATGGCAGCAGCTGCCTGGGGCAGTGGGTTTCTCACTGCTCTCCTGCACACGGCCAATACATTTTCCTTACCCCTTTGCCAGGGCAATGTCCTGGACCAGTTCTTCTGTGAAATCCCCCAGATCCTCAAGCTCTCCTGCTCACACTCCTACCTCAGGGAAGTTGTTCTTATTGTGGTCAGTGTCTGTTTATCATTTGGTTGTTTTGTTTTCATTGTGGTGTCCTATGTGCAGATCTTCAGGGCCGTGCTGAGGATCCCCTCTGAGCAGGGACGGCACAAAGCCTTTTCCACGTGCCTCCCTCACCTGGCCGTGGTCTCCCTGTTTCTCAGCACTGGCTTCTTTGCCCACCTGAAGCCCCCCTCCATCTCCTCCTCACCCCTGGATCTGGTGGTGTCATTTCTGTACTCGGTGGTACCTCCAGCTGTGAACCCTCTCATCTACAGCATGAGGAACCAGGAGCTGAAAGACACATCGAAGAAGCTGATTCTGTCACTAATCTCTCAGCAGCATTAACCTGCCCGTGTCTCTTCAGAAGTGATTTCAGATTCATCTGGGGAACTTCCTGGGCTTTGGGCCTTTTCTCTGTGATAACCATGTGTGTCCAGGAACCTTCTACTTCCCCACAAGCATGAACCCAGCCCTTCTGACCCTGAGGCCTGTTCACGTGTGCCTGGCACAGGGGTACAGCTGACCTCCCATCTCATGTCTCTTTAATAAAATGGGATTTCTTCAGTGCCGGTGTCTGGAGGTTTGGCTCTTCTTCCAAAGCTGAGCTCAGGCTGAGGAAGTTGTCCTCACAAGGCCATGCTGCTTTGTTTGGGTTCTCCATGGGATGAGGGAAGAGTGTTAGGCAATGGGACAATGTGGGGCAATGTATTAGGGAACGGGCCCAGGCTGAGCCTTCACCCGTGGGTGCCCAGTTCCCCCGGAAACGGTGAATGATCCACAGGGATCTGCCTGGGACTGTCCCTCCATGGCTTTCAGTCATCACAGCCAACTCGCTCTGCGGAGCAGAAACAACAGTGCAGGACCCTGTGGAGATTGTGGGGAGGGGGCAGGAGTGGCAAATGAGGCCAGATCAGACAAAGTTCCCTGGTGAAATGTTCTCTGGGGACAGGGACACCCTTGGAGAAGAGCAAAGGAGCATCTCTGTGCATCCAAGGTGGAAAAAAAAAGACGACAAAGAGAAGTCAATCTCTGCATGCACCAGCTCAGGGCAGGCTTCTCTAGGGATGGAGCAGTCTCAGGAGCTCCGGGGCCCGGAGTCTTCTCCTGGAAGAGGGGCTGACACAGAGGGGCTTGCTGTCAGCGGTCAGGATGTCTTGGAGACAGGCGCAGGGGACACGGGGAGACACTGGTCTCTGCCATCTCGTGCCATGTCCGGCCCTCAGCCTTGGGGCCAGTGTGGTGCTGAGACATCTCTCTGCCCCCCAGGAGCTACTGTGGCCATCAGAGGGGCTGAGGCTGTGGGGTTGAGTCTGCAGAGCTTTGCAGAACCCATCAATGGGCACTGCCACGGGGTCAGCCCAGAATGGGCTGCTTTTCTGGGCTGGACAGGGGAGAGATGGGGGAGAGGGACAAGAAGCAAGAGGGAGAACCAGAGAGAGACTGGGATGGGCTTGAAAGTGCTTGGAAGAGGAACACGCTAAAGTTAGCTGAGCGCCCTGCCCATGCAGGGTGAGGAGTCACACAAGAGGGTTGGTGTTGCAGAGCCAGGGCTCGTAGAAGGCATCTGAGACTTGCAGACACGGGAGAGAGGAGGCTGGTCTGTGCCTTTGGTGGCATGGGCAGTTGAGGAAGGTGGCACAGAGCATTTGTAGCACCCCAAATCTTTCGCACTGGCCACTTCCAGCACCGGCAGCACACCCCAAGTTTATGGGTGAATTTTCCTGTTTGGCCATCTCCATCCTCCTGCCGGGCTCAGTGCCTGCATCAATTTTCTTGAAGCAAAGGACCACCAAGATGGTCAGGGTCAGCCTTTCCCATGAGGAGACGCTGAGGGAGATGAGCTAGTCGAGCCTGGAGAAAGGAAGGCTGAGAGGGATCTCATTGCAGCCTGCCAGTACCTAGGAGGACTTTATGGAGAACAGAGAGCCAAGCTCTTCACCAGGGTGCATGGTGGGAGGACAAAAGACGGTGGGTGGAAGGTGAAAGAGAAGAGGCTCAGCCTGCAGATAGGAAAGCGCTTTTCCCCATGAGCTGAGCCAAGCATTGGAGCAGGTCGCCCAGAGATGCTGAACAGACTCCAGCCCTGGAGGTTGTCAAACTTTTTTCAAACTGGTCCAAGCCTTGAACAACGTGGCCTGACCATGTTTCTGACAGGCTGGAACGGAGACCTCCCAAGGCCCCTTCCAACTTGAGCTGATACTATGAACCTACGACCTCAGGCCCTTTTTCTGATAACAACAGAGCAAATGCTTACGGGGCACGAATCTCCCTCTGCTGTATGTGACCCCCTAAAACAAAACCTCAGCCAGTGATGAGAGGTCGGTATCACGGTGTGACTCTCTGTGCAAAGACTGAGGGGTGTCATTGACAGTCCTGGGCAGGAACTGTTTTGGGGACACGGGGCTCTATGCAAGGCACAAAATGACCATTTTTATTTTTTTTTTTTTTTAAATGCTGCAAGCCTCATCAAAGAAGAAGTAAGGAAAAGATGCACAGAAAATAAAATATACTTTTCAGCTTTTAAAATTATTTGTGGATTTTTTTCCTTTTGCTTTAATATAATAGTCAAAGGTGGGAATTTGTATCCTTGCTCTTCTTTTTATTTTTTTTTTTAAAAAAAAAAAAAGAAAGTGTGTTCCAGAACTGGGATTGGATGTAGGACACAAATACCTTCAGCTTCAGAGGCACAGATACCTCCTGCCAGCATAGATGCCCTGGACAAGTGCCAGCGCACTCCTGACTTCTCCCGTCACTCAATCAGCCAGAGCTTTTTGAAACATTCCATCAGGTACCAACTGTCGTGGTTTGGCCTCAGAGGACAACAAAGAACCACGGGGCAGCCGTGCTCTCTCAAGCCCCCCCCACGGCCATGAGGGGAGAATCGGAAGGAAAAGGCAAAACTCGTGGGTTGGGACAAAGGCAGTTTAACAGAACAACAAAGGGAACAAGAAAACAATAACAGTAACACGGATAGTGATGCCGTGAAAGTCGAAATCAGGACTCAAGAGTGGGGATGACTATTAAGCAGGTATTCTTTATTGCAGCGCTGGACGCGCAGGGGATCGCTCCTCCAAATGTGCGCACCAAAAGCCATGAGTTACACAGCTTATACACAAGTTAAACATACATATTCATTATTCTTCCCAGAACTCATTGTCATACGTTGCCACCCACTCCCGCATGCGTCTTTCAGTCTCTTGGTGGTCTTCAAAGACCTCTGGTGGTCGCTTACTTCATCCCTTCCTCTTCATCACTGCATCCTTTTGGTGAACTGCAGTCATCTACTTCTCTATTCTTGCTGACAAAGCGGCAAGGCTGGTTTAGGCTGGCTCTGCATGCCTTGGTGGTCTCGACACATCCTGTTCTCAGAGATAAGTTCCTCTTGGAAGATAACAAGGTGCTGACCTGTACAATTGCTAGTTGCATACGTGCTTAGGCCCCTGTTTGCATTTAGCCAAGTTAGAAAAACAAAGACTCACAGTATTTGCTAACTCACTGTTTGTGCTAAGAGCGGCTTAGTTGTGTCAAGCAAACCTTCAAGCCATACTCAGCCCTATTCCTTCATTCAACCCCCGCTTTTCTTTAAGCTATAGCAAATTCTTTTGCAAAATCTTGTTTACAGTCCACAATACATGTACTGGTTGAGCAAGAGTCCGTACTTTCCACCACATCCAAAGGTTGAGAGCAGTCAACAGTAGGGCTACAAGGATCAGCACTAGTACAGGATGCACTGGGAAGTTGAAAAACTGTGCCGCGGTTGGAGATTTTAATGAGGTATTTAGAAAAATGTCCCACCAGTGGTGTTCCCTGGTTTCCTCGATGGTTGTAATGATGTTCCTTATTTCCAGAGTATCATGCTGGACTTGCCATAATGTTCGTTTAGAAGTTTCTTTCACTTTCTCTAGCAGTGAGTATACTTGCTTCACATCAAATTTACATGCTATATCAACTGAGCTGTTTTCTCTTATTTTATAGGATGGTATTTGTCCTTAATCTCCCCAGTCTCTCCTAATTTGGCCATCAATTTGTAAAACTGTGTATACCTTAGTTTCTTCATCTGTGATATTCAGACCTACATTAACCAAGTATCCATTCCTGGTCCAGTCTTCAGGGTCGGGGACATCATCTAGACCTTGACAGGTGATGCAGTTCTCTGTCCAGCTGTGATGCAGAAGATCATGATAATGATTTCCGGAATCGCAGTTTTGCTGGTCCAGTACATTCAGAGGTCCATTTCTGCTCAAGTGGGGGATCTTCCTCACACTTTGGAGCCTTCCATTGTTTACGCCTTTGTAATCTTAGTTTTAAAGGTCTTAAAGGTTCTGAAGTCCACTGCTTATCTGGAGCCTTTTTCACTCGGGAGCAGTGAATCCAGGCCGGCTGTTCTTTTTACTTTGATTGCAGTGAAGGTGGTCAGTAGCACTTGGAATGCTCCGTTCCACTTTTCTTCTAGTGGGTCACCTGAAAAATTCTTAATATAAACCCAATTTCCAGGACTAAAGGGATAGATAGGATGGTCCAGTCCCTTAACTCTGGTTCCTAAGTCATTCTTATTGATTTTCTCTAATGAAGGGAGCAGGCAGTCTAGGAGGTTCCTTGAGTGTATGGAAGATACCTTCCTGACACAACTGGTAGGAGAGCCTACCAGGGGAGGCGCCTCACTAGACCTACTTTTCACAAACAAAGAAGAACTAGTGGGAGATGTGGAGGTAGGAGGCCGTCTTGGGCTTAGCGATCATGAAATGGTCAAGTTTTCAATTCTTAGTGAGGTAAGGAAGGGGGTGAGCAAAACCTCCACCTTGGACTTCCGGAGGGCGGACTTGTGCCTGTTCAGAGCCCTGGTTGGGAGGGTCCCTTGGGAGAGAATCCTGCAGGGCAAAGGGGTCCAGGAGGGCTGGACGCTCTCCAAGAAGGAAATCCTAAAGGCCCAGGAGCAGGCTGTCCCCCTGAGGCGCAAAATTAAAGGGTGGGGAAAATGGCCGGTCTGGTTGAACAAAGAGTTTTTGATGGGACTTAGAGGAAAAAAGGAGGGTTTACCACCTTTGGATAAAGGGACAGGCAACTCAGGAGGAGTACAGAGATCTTGTTAGGTTACACAGGGAAAAAATTAGGAAGGCAAAAGCCCAGCTGGAACTCAACCTGGCCATTAATATAAGGGACAACAAAAAAAGTTTTTATAAATACATCAACAAAAAGAGAGTCAGGGAGAATCTCCATCCCTTACTGGATGCGGGGGGAAACATTGCGACCAAGGACGAGGAGAAGGCTGAGATACTTAATGCCTTCTTTGCCTCCGTCTTCAATAGTCAGACCAGCTACCCCCAGGGTGTACAGCTTCCTGGGCTGGAAGATAAGGATGGAGAGCAGAACAACCCCCCCATCTGTGATTCTGTGAAAGAGACACAGTGAAAGAAATGCTCTCTTTGAACAGCTCCAACTGCACTAATCCCAAAACGTCAGGGTTTCAGGAGCATCTTCAAGTAGACTCTTCAGCATCTAGATCTGCCCATTTTTCATTGTCTGTGGGGTAAATTACATGTGACCCCACTGTCGTGAAGGCAGGGATGAGAGTGATCTGCTCCAGTGTTGGACATCATGGGTGCAATTGCCCAGGTTTCCCTTCAAGTCAAAGGAGAGAAAGAAATCCGTTGTCTCCACTGAGGTGCCCTGGCCTATCCTGTCTGTCCACCAGCTCCTGCTCCAGAAAGGCTCCCGTAGCTCCTGGGTCACATTTCCCAGTCTCTTGTGGAGGCTTCAGCTACTTCTATACAAGTATACATTTATGCAGCCATTTCCAAAAACACATTTCGTTCCAACACTTGGAATGGAGAAGCTGTGCTCTGAGGACATGTTTATTTGAATACATTTCATGTCTATATCTCATATCTAAAGGGACCTGGGAGCAATGAAGTTTGGATAAGTTGGATGGATCCTGCTTTTCTCTCTTTGCTGTCAATTGATGGCCCCACCTGCTGGCACCTCCCTCATATCGTCCCTTTTTATTAGATTTATAGATTCATAGATTGGTCCAGGCCAGAAGGGACCTCCAAAGGTCATCTAGTCCGACCTCCCCGCAGTCAGCAGGGACACCCCCAACTAGACCAGGTTGCCCAGGGCCTCGTCGAGCTTCACCTTGAATATCTCAAGGGAAGGGGCCTCAACCACCTCCCTGGGCAACCTGTTCCAGTGTTCCACCACCCTCATGGTAAAGAACTTTTTCCTAATATCCAATCTAAATCTCCCCCTCCCCAGCTTAAAACCATTGCCCCTCGTCCTGTCACTGCAGGCCTTTGGAAACAGACCCTCCCCAACCTTCCTGTAGCCCCCCTCAGGTACTGGAAGGCCGCTATGAGGTCTCCCCAGAGCCTCCTTTTCTCCAAGCTGAACAACCCCAGCTCCCTCAGTCTGTCCTCATAGGAGAGGTGCTCCAGCCCCCTGATCATTTTGGTGGCCCTCCTCCGGACCCGCTCCATCAGGTCCATGTCCTTCCTATATTGAGGGCTCCAGACCTGCACACAGTGCTCCAGGTGAGGTCTCACCAGAGCAAAGTGGCAGAATCACCTCTCTGGATCTGCTGGCAACACTTCTTTTGATGCAGCCCAGGATGTGATTGGCCTTCTGGGCTGCGAGAGCACATTGCCTGTGCAATGACAGCACATTGCCTGACCAATGAGATGGCCAAATCTTGATGGGGCGTATAAAAGCATAACACCATGGCCCTCCAAGGGCCAGACCGTAACCGATGTACATATTCCGAGTTCATCCAGTAAACTTCTCTTTCAGGCACCGTGAAACGCAGTCCAAGAGAGCATGCTCTAGGACACATTTCTCATCTGAAGTGAGGCTCAGCGGCCTTTAGCTCCCCAGCTCAGTGTCTGGGCCGTTTTGAAGGATCCAGACCATGTTTACTTTTGGCCAGATGTCAGGGAGTCCTGCCAGTCTCCATGACCATTAAAGTAAAAAAGCACAGGCTCTTGCTCCATGTTTCTGTTCCCCTGGCTGAGGGATTTGATGCATGTCTGGGCTGTAGCACCTCGGGTGTAGCTCCAGGCCAAGCTTGGACTTGTCTTAAATGAAACCTGGGTACCGAGAGTCAAAGACCTTCTGTGTGCAAAGGCTTTGCTTCAGGGCAGAGCCATGGCCAAGTGGATGGCACCTGGAAACTTAAAGCTGAAAGTGGATGCCAGGACAGTGAGCAAACCCTGCTGTCTCCAAAAACCCTCAAAGTAAGAAGTTTTTCCTCACGTTGAGATGGAATTTCCCGTGTTCCAGCCTTTGTCCATTGCCCCTTGTACTGTCCCTGGGCACCACTGAAAAGAGTCTGGCCCCATCCTCTTGACACCCACCCTTTAGATACTGGTAAGCATTGGTGAGATCTCCTCAGTCTTTCCTCACCAAAGAGGTGCACATGTCCCTTGAGCATGTTTGTAGCCTCCGCTAGACTCCCTCCAGTAGTTCCCTGTCCTTCTTGAACTGGAGAGCCCAGACCTGGGTGCAGTACTCCAGATGTGGCGTCACCAGGGCAGAGGAGAGGGGGAAGATGACCTCCCTCGACCTGCTGGCCATGCACCACAGGAGACCGTTGGCCTTCTTGACCACAAGGGCACATGGCTGGCTCATGGGCAACTTGTTGTCCACCAGGACTCCCGGGTCTCTCTCTGCAGAGCTTCTTTCCAGCAGGTAAACCAACCTCTAACTTGTACCATTGCATGAAACAGACACCTCTTAAGTTTTACAAGGAGAAGTGGCCAGTCCTGCATTAGGGGGGAGAAAAAAACCCATATATCAGGGGACCTCACCAAGGGAGCAGTGACCCTGACAAGAATGGCTTGGGCACTGTGAAGGACACCATACGAGCCAGTGGTTCATGCTCACCATGAACAAGGCCAGCTGCAAAGGGGCATTCATTAGGAGGGGCGTAGCCACCCTGGACGTCTGGAGTTTTCATCCCCCTCCAGTGAGCTGTGGTGTGGCCACACATGGACATGTATGTCCCTCTGTGAGAATTCCTGCTGTAGAGAGGTGGGGAGGAACTGGAGAGTGCCCAGAGGAGGTCTGCACTTCTCTTGTACTCAAGGCCCCAAACCCCATCTTTGTCTACCTCTTCAAGCCCAACACAACCCAAGGAACACGCTCGACTCAGGAGAACCACCATGCTCTGCAGACCGCTCCAGATTCCCCTCCAAGACGCTGGGTGTCCTTAATGTCACCTGTGTAAAAGCCCTGAGTACATCCCTCAGATCCACTCACCATCTTATCTGTCACCAGACACCAACTGGTGACTTCTAAACCCAGTTTTACATTTCTAAAACGTCAGAGCTTTTCATTCCTGAACACATGGAGGAAGAGGATCTCTAGAGGTATGCTTTTCAGGCGTGTTGGGAGATAGATCCCGGTATGAAAGCAGGACACTGTGGAAACCCCCTTTTATTACAGAGATGCTGCGTAAGAGGCCAGCTCTGAGCCACTGTTAAACACACTTTTATAAGGGAAGCAGGTGACACAAAGAAGGTACATGTCTCAGGTGCAGGGATGCAAATACAAACATTTCTGTAGAACTAAAATAAATGTGAACACAAATAACAACAGCAATCATGATAACTAAAATGCTTTGAAATAAAAAATGAAAAAAAAAAAAAAGGACGTAATCAGATAGTGTGGGAGTCATTGGTGGGGAGAGGTGGCAAATTTGTCACTCTTGGAGAAGGTCCATGAAATCAGCCTCCTAATGGCATCCTTGAGCTCTTTGTTTCTCATGCTGTAGATGAGGGGGTTCACAGCTGGAGGAAGCACTGAGTACAGAACAGTCACCACCAGATCCAGGTATGGAGAGGAGATGGAGGAGGGCTTCAGGTAGGCAAACACTGCAGTGCTGACAAAGAGGGAGACCACGGCCAGGTGAGGGAGGCACGTGGAAAAGGCTTTGTGCCGTCCCTGCTCAGAGGGGATCCTCAGCACGGCCCTGAAGATCTGCACATAGGACACCACAATGAACACAAAACACCCAAATGCTAAACAGGCACTGACCACAAGAAGCCCAACTTCCCTGAGGTAGGAGTGTGAGCAGGAGAGCTTGAGGATCTGGGGGATTTCACAGAAGAACTGGTCCAGGACATTGCCCTGGCAGAGGGGTAGGGAAAATGTATTGGCCGTGTGCAGGAGAGCATTGAGAAACCCACTGCCCCAGGCAGCTGCTGCCATGTGGACACAAGCTCTGCTGCCCAGGAGGGTCCCGTAGTGCAGGGGTTGGCAGATGGCAATGTAGCGGTCATAGGCCATGACAGTGAGAAGAAAATACTCTGCTGTGATAAAGAAGAAAAAGAACAAGACCTGGGCCACACATCCCCAGTAGGAGATGGCCACGGTGTCCCAGAGGGAAACTGCAAGAGATTTGGGGACAGTGGTGGAGATGGAGCCCAGGTCAAGAACGGAGAGGTTGAGGAGGAAGAAGTACATGGGGGTGTGGAGGCGGTGGTCACAGGCGATGGCGGTGATGATGAGTGCGTTTCCCAGGAGGGCAGCCAGGTAGATGCCCAGGAAGAGCCCGAAGTGCAAGCGCTGCAGCTCCTTCTTGTTTTCAAATGCCAGGAGGAGGAACTGGGTGATGGAGCTGCTGTTGGACATTTTCTTTCAGCAGGCTTGGAGACCTGTCCATGGAAGGAAAGAGAGTGAGAAGACAGGGCAGAATTCTCAGAAAAAAAAAGTTTTCAATTTCTCTTAGAGACCCACCCAACTGGCTTTTCCATTTCAACGAGACCTTTAGTACTTCCATTTTGCACACTCTGGTGGGTGCTGGCTGACGATCCATCAGGGAGCTGTGAGCGCTGCGGGATTCACTCCTGCCCTACAGCAATAGTTAAACAGGAACTCGGGGCGATCTCTGATTAAATCCACTCCTGGCATCAAAGGGCTTTTCAGCTTTGTCACTCCCAATTCGCCCGACGGCAGAGCAGAGCTGGTCGGACTTTTTTTGTTTGATCTGTTTTAGTTTTCCCCACCACACCCGAGGAGTGTTTTTAAGGCAGAAATCTTTGGCATTTCTGATATGCCCCGAGCAAAACCTTGTGTGTCCTAAGAGCCAAGGGGACTGTCCCTCCGTGCAGAGCGAGGACAGCCCGTCTGTCCATCGGGATTGCTCTCAGCTACACTGGGCTGGTACCACTTTGAGATGGAGAAAGATTGATCACACCAGATGTTCCCCTGAGAAGAAATGGACACTGCTGAGAGAAGAAGAGCCAAATTTACGAGTGGAGGTCTCCCAACCCCCCACCCCATCTCGCTGGACCCGAGAAGGATCTCAGCTCTCCCCTCCCAGTCGGGGACACAGAGGGCTCATTGCAGCTGCCTACATTCAGCCCTCCAGCAGGACTGACATGGCCTTGCCACTGTCACGTCTATTCCGTGGGGTTCCTAGAAAACACAGAGATGCCGTGGGAAAGCTGTGCCCTTCTGGAGGGCAGCGTGGCACCCAACAGGACCCTCCAAGGAAAGAGTCCACTGTCCTATAGATGAGGAGTTTTGATGGGAGGGTCGACTTACCCTCAGCCCCACACAGTGCAGTCCCCAGAGACTGTGCAGAGACCAGTGCAGAGACCCAGATATTCAGCAATTTGGATGCTTTTCCTCCACGGATAAACCTGGATGACAGGATGCAGCACCAGCATTCAGCTGCACCTGAATCCTCACCCCCCACCACAGCCAAAAGAAGGGGAAGAACAAGGGCAGCAGGGGCAAGAGGGGAACATGCCAAAGTTCTCTTGCCAAGAGAGGCAGGACAGGGAGACACAGTCAGACACGCGAGCATTTCTCCTCTTTGGTGCTTGGGCTGCTGGGAGGGAGACTCAGGACTAAGTCCCCAAGATATGAAGGGGTTGGGGACTCTACTGTGTGGGAGAGGGAAGTTGCTGCAGGGAAGGCATCTGCGCTGCAGGGGATGGCAGGGAGGTGCTGGAATCCCCCCTCCCATCACCCTTCCTGTAGCAGCTCCCTCTCACTCCCTGCCCATGCCTCTGCTGCCTGCACTGTCGCTGCTGGGGGCTGTTTCTCTGCCCCCAGGTCTCCCCCCTTTCAGTGCTCAGAGACTCCATCCCAGCTGCTGAGGGCTCAGCTCTGCCCTGCAGACACCTTCTGCAGCAGGGAATGGCCCAGGGGCATCTCTGGGTGTGCACGGGCTAAAGGAGCAGCTCGGACAAGTGCTAACAAAAACTGGGGTCTCATTGCCTTCATGGGAATGGAGATGTAAATTCAGATCTCCCACCGCCCATCTAACCAACCAAGAGGGGAAAATTCAAAGCACAGATTCCATTTCTTTTGGCAAATGCTGCCTCTGTGTCCTTCTTCAAAAGGACCCTCTGCAAATGTCCTGGGGGTGATGTGGAGCTGTGAGCAAACCTGACCCACGCAGCATCCTCTCGACTGCAGAAGGACCCTGCCATGCCCAGACTGGGGTCACCCCTTCCCTCCACAGCTTCTCCCCACACTGCCATGGGGAGCTCCCCGGGCAGGCTGAGAGCTGACCCTGGCAGGAGACAGAGTCCCTGCCCCAGCACACAGTTCCCTGGGACACAGGGACCCTGCTCGGAAGGACAGCCCTGGGCACCCCTGGCTGCACGCCCACCTTCACAGCCCTGCAGCCATCCCTGGGAGAAGGCAGCCGACACGTCCTGGCACTTTGATGATGTGGTGGGGATGCCCTTCTCTTGAACACATCTTTCGCAACGCCAAGGGATCCCTAAGAGCCTTCTTGACGGAACATATTAGACATGGACTATGCCAGCTTTAGGAAGCTGCTCCAGGAAGCCTCTCTGCATTATACTGCACCAGAGAGAAACATCACGCCCTGTCCCTCTGACCCTGCAGCAGGGAAGCCCTGCTCCACAAGTTCTCCTTCTCCTCTACACTAGAGAAACTGTGAGAGTTGTACTTACAGATCCCACGGGCTGTGGGTTGTGCAGCTTCTGGATCCCTCCAGCAACTGCAGAGTCAATGCCCTGCAGCCAGAGACTTATTTTGTGAAGGGCGGTGAAGGTTTCTCCGCCAGTGAGCTCTCAGTTTTCATCCATTCCTGAATGCTTTTCAGCTCTCCTGGCCTCACAAGTCTCCTTTCAGTGCCTGCAGGCAGTGCCCTCAGCCCTGCTGCGCTTGGCAGAGGAGCTGCTCCTGGGCAGAGCTGTCTCTCTGCCGCGCTGCCCCATGGCCAGGAGCTCCCTCCATCCCAGGAGCCCGGCCCAGCTCAGCAGCAGAGCAACAGCCCAAGGAACAGCCCAAGGCATCACTTTTCTGTCCCCCTGGGATCTCTGGAGGTGTCCCTGGGGCTCCAGGGGAACCTGCTGTGAAACAGGATGAAGTCAGCCCTGATGTTCTCTCAGGAGATGGGAGAGATTGTGGGAGAGATTCATTTCCAGCAGTGTCATTTCTCCTGTCAGGAGAAGACTTGGGCATGAGAACCATGAGAATCCTAAGAGTCGCCTTTCCTTATCCTATCGTGAGGCAGCACACCAGGAGGGTGACAGGGCAGGATCTGATTTCTACAAGCTGGGGGGCTGTCTTTGGGTTAGTGTATGAGAGAGTCCTTTTTCATAACATTTGCAGGTGACCTCACAAGGAAGAGAGCAGACACTGCCCTGCAGGGCAAGGTTGCCATCCGGAGGGACCTAGACAAGCTGGAGGGATGGACCGATAGGAACTTCAGGAGAGCCAATAGGTCCTGACCTGGAGGTGGACTAAACCCATGCCATGACAGAGACCAGGGACTGCCCAGGTGGGCAGCAGCTCTGCGGGAAAGGCTCTGGTGGCCCTTGGGTTCTGTGGGGTAAAACATGAGCCATCAGCAAAGGTGGCCAAGAGCTTCCTGAGCTGCAGGAGCACAGCCAGTCTGCTCAGCACTTGTTACACCTTATCCAGAATACTTCCCTAGGTTTTGACACCACACCGTGCCAGAGAGACCTTGCAAAGTGGAGCCAGGTCACTGGAGGGACACCAACGTTGACAGAGCTTGTACTGTGAGAAGAGGCTTAGAGAGCTGGGCTTGTTCAGCTTGGAGGAGAGGAGCTCTTGGGGGGAACATGGAGCAGCATCGCACAGTTACCAGGAAGACTGAGCCTGAGTCAAATCCATGGTAGAAGATACAAGGACAAGAGGCAATGGGCTGAGAAAAGGGACGGTCAAGCCACATAAGGAGGAACTTTTTCCAGCATGAGGATAGTCAAGCACTGGAAGCTGTTTCCCAGAGAGCGTGCAACAGCTCTGTCCTGGAAAGGGATCCAGACATCTTTGAACAAAGCCCTGACCCTTCAGGTCTGACCCTGTTTTCAATGGGAGGTTGGTCAAGACACCCTCCAATTCCCTTTGAGCCTGAATGATGCTGTCCTCCTCCTGTCCTTCCATCTGCAGGCTGAGATATTTCCCCTCTTGGAGCAGACATTCTGAAAAACCACTCCAAATCTGGAAAGACTCTTCAATGCTCCAAATACAGTCAGGTTGGGGGAAAAAAAAAAAAAAACCAAAACCAAAACGATGCTGGATTAGTTTTTCACAGAGACAGTTTTAAAGGGTCAAAGTAGATTCAATGCATGAATTCTGACAGTCAAGTTACAAAGAGGGAGGAAAAAAAGTCAACAAAATCTTTGTCAGTAAAGAAAAACTCCCCCAGCCTGTGGGATGTCCTCATTAGTTGGCCCTATAGGAACTGGGATCCTTGGGCTTCTTGGTCTTAAGTGGGAGCTCAAATCCTGAACTGGAAGGACAACATTGGCTGCAGGTACACACCGTTTTCTTGACACGACTGTGAGCTCAGACCCAGTGGATGGAGTTTCTCACACAGGTCACGGAGGACGGCAGGATGTCGGGGAGAGGGGCTCACGCTTCAGTTTCCCAAATCCCATGAGTTTTCCCAACCCATCCTTCTCTTGACCTCTGGCATCCTATTTTCTCTGGCGGGTCTTCTACTGATAAAGCATCAGTGATCCTTCCAGTGATTCTGTGATTTCCTTTAGAGTGGCAAAAAATAATAATAATGATGAAAAGAAATGTTAAAGTAACAGTCTACTTCCACAATAGCAAATCTGGACAAAGGCAATTAAATTAGTATTTGCCATATAAGGTATGATATCCCATCCTGAAGTACATATTGAAAGTGGTTCAGATGAAGGGTGGTCTTGCAAAAGTCACCCCTTGTGTCCCCGTGTGGCACAGACGCTGCTGGTTTCCCTCTCCAGAGAGTGGCAGAGGCCGGATCACCTTCTCAGAAGAGGCTCCTTGCCAGGGAGCCACAGCCATGGGGGGACCTCACCTGGTTCTTACTGGCACTTCACTCAACTGCTATTTGGATACATTTGGTGCTTTTCTGGGATGACTATTCCCGCACAGAGGATCATAAAAAGACGACTGTTTCTTAAGAGATGGTGAAAAAGGCCCTGTTTGGCCAAGAAAGCCCACCATGTGCTCTGGAGGGAGCGAGGAAGATTATAAAAAGCACTAGGAAAGTCCAAAATGCTCTTCCAAAGGGCGAGTGGCCCTGAGCAGTGGTGATTGGCCACGTGTAAGTCTGTTAGAGAGGGTCAAGCAACGTCAGCGAGAAGCAAGGGGACGGCTGATGGCTTTAGCCAATCCTTACAGCCGTGTCTGAAGCCAGCCGTGGGAAGCAGTGGATGTTTGTGGGTAGAGGCTGAGGAAGAGGCTTGTTCTGGGACAATGGCAGGAAGGAAGACCCTTCCTCTGCAAACCAGGGGTGATACAGACATTCATCTCTTGTGTGCCTGCCTCAGCCTGGCGGATGGGGAATGCCCACTGCTGGGGGTGGCTGTTCTTAGGAATGCCCCATGGGCTGACAACTTGCTCCTTTCCCCTCCTTCACTGCCCACACTTGGATGGACTTCAGGAAACATCCATGAGCCTGGAGGATGCACAACCCTCCTGGGCTGAGGTCTCAGCACTGCAGGGGCAGAGGAAGGGTTTGTGAGACACATGGGCGTGCAGGGAGAGAGCAGTGTGGGGGGAGCAGTGAGTGTGCTAAAGGCAGGAAGAAGAAATGGAATATTGGGGGTTGGCTGTTCAGTGCTGGGATGTGGAGCTACAGAGAGGATTCTGGCGTGAATTCTCCAGGATTCTGGAGCTTGGAAATCTTGGGGATAAATGAGCAGTAGCAAGGCTTTGGAGGAAACCAGGTGAAATGTGGGGAACTCACTGGCATTGGCAAATCCTCAGACACCCACATTTTGGTGTTGGAAACAAGGAAGCAGGCACAGGACAGCGTAGCTGTGGTGGGGATGGCCAAGGGCCTTGGTGGGGCTTTGACACCCCAACAGATCTGAGACCCTTGTTCTCTTGCCTATGGCTTCTGTCTCTTCCACTGAGACCCAGGAGAGAACACAAGGTCCTTCCAGCTCCAGTGCCTCGTTGCCTCCTCAGCCACCCCCCATAAATCCTGGGAGGTGCCCTACTGCTGACCTGCACCTGGCAACACACACTCCCAATCACATTGCCCCCAGGAAGAGCCCCGAACATGCCAAGAGGGAAAGGAGCCCCATCTGTAGGGGATGTGGGTAAGGACGTGGCCTTCCTGCTTTGAAGAGCACATCAAGGACTTCCACAGTGATCTCTACTTTTAAATTTTCCGTTGTACCAAGTGTCTCCAACTTCCTGCTTCACCAGCCCCCAGGTTCACACCTCCCTGACCGCTCTTTTTTTTTTTTTTTATGTTTTTTGCCAGGACCAGGTCCAGGTGAGCATCACCCTTGTTTGCCCACCTGGCGGCTGTGTTAAGAAGTTGTCCCAAGGTCCTCCAGGCTGCTGGCACCCTGTGTCTTTGCCTGGCCAGTGAATGCCAGGGCAACTACTCTTCCCCATAGGAACCTGCTCATTGACTTGGAGACTTCTTCAGGTTGCTGTTAGAAGACTTATTCTGCCTACTGTGCCCGATCAAGTGGGTTATAATGGCCAAGACATTTTCACCCTTACTGGCTTCTCCTCTCATCCTCACTCACACAAGCTCACTCAACCCTTGACCCATCTCACACAGGAGCTCCATAGATCTGAGCTGCTCCTTCACTCAGGGGGCATTCTGCTGGTCGTCCTCTTCCCTGCTACTCCCTCCAGCAGAGCCTGTACCCTTCCATTGCAGCACCACAGCTCAGCAAGATGTCCCACCACATCTCATTCAATCCCAAACCATCCCAGTTCTGTGAGTAGACATGGGACTCCTCCTGGCAGTGCATATTTGGGCCACAGCACCTCAGCTGACTTCTCACGGGGAAACCTGAGCTGTGATCCTGCCCAGAAGAACCATTGTACATCGAGCAGTTCGTGCTGGGCTGGGCTGTACGTACAGAGTGGCCTTCACCCCTGGGCTGTGCTGCACAGATGCCTTGGCCACAGGACAACCTCAGCAGCACATTGTCACACAGGAGCCTGCAGAAAGGTCCCAGTCTGTACCAGACATTCTGCCTCCCGCGTGGCCCTCCCTGTACCCGGCACTGCTGCAGGAAGTTCTCATGGAAACGTCCTGTCTGTTTGACTGTCGAGATGATGAATAGTGTTGTTTCCTTCTAAGAAAATCCTGGAGTGGTTTGAATGACCGAAAGAGGAGACTGTCTGCTATGGAGGGGGTCTGCATGGTTGTCTGCATGGTTTGCTGCATTTGGGTCGAAGGCCCATTCAATGCTACACCTCCTGGGGTTCTCACCATCGAAACAGACATGAGATTGCCTCTGTGATGCTCCCCTTACAGTGCTCCCCTCATGAAGAGCATTTTAAAAGACACCTTGTGGAGTCTGAGTGCTTTTCTTACTGGGATCATCACTGACCAGCACCTCCTGGTTATAACCACTCTTTCAACAACCTTGGATGCCAACACTCAGGTCCCATGGACTGGTAAGGGTGTAGTTTGCTCAGGTAGCCCCTGGCTTGGTCCCCGTCCACTGCTTATTCTTCTCCTCCAGAGTCCTGCCTCAAAGCAGAAAGGGCTGGGAGACCTCGCTGGTGGCAACTCGGGGAAAGAGGACATAGAGTATCTCAGATCTATCTACACCGTCTCCTACTAAATTCAGCAGTGGCCCCATGTTACCTCTTCTTCTGCTTTAACGGTTCCGGAATTACCAAAAGCTCATCTCGGTGCCCTGGAATTCCTTTTCAAGTTTCAATTGAGTTTTGATAGGGGCCATTGCTGAGCCAGGAGAATGCTGTCCTTGAGGACAAGATGTATCCAGGCACACAGTGAAAACTGGTCTTTTCATTGATTGTATCGTCAAGGGAGTGAGTAAAGATCCCTGTGTGACGTGTTTCATGTCCATGCAATGCCTGCAGCTACTGGGTAGAGAAGGGACAGACGTTGCCTCTCTGATGCCACCTGATGACTGGCACCTCTGACAGAAGGCATCAGTCGAGGGAACGGGCACCCAATCGCACTCTCTGAGATGCCGTCTGGGGCAGCTGTGACACATCCACCCTGGATGGGAACTGCTTCCCTGCAGGTCCCGTGTGGTCCAGGCCAGCCTTGGAATCTCATGTTACTCTGTGGCCCTGGATTTGAACATTGCATTGAGTAGCTGCCCTGAATTCTGTCCGGCCACGGGGAGCTGAACCTGGGACAAATGCCCCTGTAGTCACTTGAGCTCTGGTAAACTCAGCTGATGGAAAAGAGAGAGGCCTTGCTCTCCCTATGGCACAGGGCTGCAGTCGTTCAAATGAATACCTCTAAAAACTGACATGAACATAGTGAGTAGATAAAATATTCCCTTGGCCTCTTTTGGGGGAATCAGTTGCCATTTCACTCGGCCAAAGGATTTCCCACCAGGCTCATATGTAATCCCTGAGATGTTGGCCTGTCTCTAAGAACTGCCCCATTAGAGCTTGCAGTTCCCTGCTCATATCTCATATCATATCATTCCCCTCTCGCACAGCTTTGAAACACTCCCAACATCTGCCATCGCAGATAAATAACTATCGCAGGACCAACTCCAGGGACATCTGTTATAGACAGACCCACAGGGAGAATGCTGATGGACGTTAACACTGCAGAAATATAGTTGCTCTCTGAAGTTTCACTATGATTAGTAATCGGCAGTGTGTCTCTTAAATAGTCATTAGTCAAATCCTGTTGTACCTGAATGCTTGAACGGTGTAAGAACCCCATGTGAAACTACATTTGGGGTACCCCAATTTAGCTGGGACACCTCAAGCGCGTGAATAAATATTTCTGCTTTGTAATTCTGTACTCGGTGTCTCAGCCTCTCTCCTCGGTCAGCGCAGGCCAGTTGCAAATTTTCCTAACAGCAATGACTGATTGCCACCTCTGCAGCGAGGAAAGCTCTGCCCCTTCTCTACGCAGTAGATGTCCAGGAACACAAGGCACATCACACCGGGGCCTCCACTCACATCCCCATATGAAATATGAAATGGAGATGTGAAATGTCCTGATAGAAACATGTCCTCGAAACAGAGTTTGTCCATTCAGTGTGTTGGGAGGAAATGTGGTTATGCAAATGGCTGCATAAATCTATATGTACGTAGGGGCAGAGAAAGTGTCATCACCTTGCTGGTCCATGTCCCATGAAAAACAATCATGAGAATTTGCAGACCAGTGTCAAAGACTTCTTACGCTCCTGTTACACCAAGGCCTTTTTGGCATATGTTGCAACTTCTGCCTGACATCTTCCATCATTCCATCTTCCATCAGGGGTTGATTCGATTGCCCACACCGGGCAGGGGCTTCTTCCTCCAGGATGCATGGGAGACGCTGAAGCTTCCACTTGGGACTGGGAAATGTAAGCCAGGAGCTACAGGAACCTCTCTGGAGCAGGCGCTGGGTGATTGGCAGGGTAGGTCAAGGCGTCTCGGTTGAGACAACTGATTTCTCTCCTTTGGCTCCAAAGGGAAGCCTGGGCAATTGCACCCAAGGTGTCCAATGTTAAAGGAGATCACTCTCATCCCTGCCTTCACCTACACCGGAGGCACATGTAACTCACCCTGCAGGGAATGCAAAATGAGTGGGTGTAGATGCTGCAGAGTCTGCCTGACGGTGCTCCAGTAACCAGAGGCACAGGGCTTAGTGCAGATTTGGCTGTTCAAAGGAGAGCATTTAATTCACCTTGTCTCTTTGCTGCCCTCTGTGAATCGAGGGAGCTCGTGACTTCAGTCTGTGTCTCACTGTGTGCAAAGAACGGAAATGGACAATCAAACAAAGTGCGGGACAGGGAGTGTTTTGGGAGATGCTGGGATCTCTGCTTGACACAAAACTGAGTTTCCTCTTGGTCTAAGTCTATCCAGTGTCGGAAGTGGGTCTGAGTGAAGGTAAAGTGGACTTAATGTACGGCTGAAGAGTGTCCTTTGTCCTTTACTGAACTCTGCCTTCCTTTGTTTTTCTTTGTGAACAAAAAAAACATCCCTCTGTGTCTGGGTGCAGCTTGCTCTCCAAGTAAAGCAGGTGGGAATTGGTGCCAACGAGCTGAAACGTGCAGCTACAGACCTTACTGAGAAAACGAGTGCCCGTGGAGAGTCTGACATAAAGGGTCTTGACTTGCATATTCAAACTGCATCGGGAGACATTCAGGATCAATATTGACTGGAGATTGCTGATATCACCCCACGTGTAAGAAAAAAAATAGATAAAATATTAAAGAGAAGAAATAGTTTCTTATTTTTTAGTATTGTGATACTGTCACTTCTGAAATCCCGATCACTAACTGCATAAGAACCGAGGGATTCCTGAAAACTGCCCAGAGGCTTGGCTTGTTAGGGCGTTTTGCATGTTAATGAGCCAAGTTCCTGAACTGCAGATCCTGCCTTGTGAAGTTCAGGAGGAAAAGAAATGCTTCAGTCTCTGGAAGCAGGGTCAGGCTTCGCAGGAAGATTACAGAGCTGTGGTTCGTATATGCAGGGAGAAGGCAGGAAAGGCCAAAGCTCAATTAGAGTTGAAACTGGCCAGTGTTGTGTCAGAAAACAAGAAGGGCTTTTTGAAGTATG
Organism: Numenius arquata; assembly: GCF_964106895.1. NCBI lineage: Eukaryota > Metazoa > Chordata > Aves > Charadriiformes > Scolopacidae > Numenius > Numenius arquata. The sequence continues at coordinate 158,387 of NW_027414781.1, forward strand.
CTAATAGCAAGGGGAGGTCAAAAGAAAGCATTGGACCAATACTTGTTGAAGATGGTCATCTGACTAATAGGGACGAAGAGAAAGCAGAGGCATGCCATGCTTTTTTGGCCTCAGGCTTTAATAATGCAGCTAGAGCTTGGGCTGCCCGGTCCCCTGAGTCGGAGGAGCTCGGCTGTGGGAACAGAGACTGTCCATTTGTGGACACTGAAATCATGAGGGACCAACTGGATCAGATTAATGTTCACAAGTCCACGGGGCCTGATGGGATTCACCCCAGAGCACTGAAGGAGCTGGTGAATGTGATGGCAGGACCCCTGTCGATCACCTACCAAATGTTTTGGGAGTCAGGAGAGGTCCGCCCTGACTGGGACGTAGCCATTGCTATTCCAATTTACCCAGAGGGTGTGAGGGAAGACCCAGGGAACTACAGACCCGTTAGTCTAAGCTCAGTTCCTGGAAAAATTTATGGAGAAGGTTATACTGGGTCCTATTGAAAGGCACTTAAAGAACAGTCAATATGGGTTCACAAAGGGAAAGTCCTGCCTAACTGATTTGATATCCTTCTATGATAAGGTCACCCGCCCACTGGATGAAGGGAAAGCAGTGGATGTAGATTTTCTGGGTTTTAGTAAGGCTTTTGATACTGTCCCTCACAGCATCCTTCTGGACGAGCTTCTGGGTTCACGGTGCACTGGGTGAAGAAGCGGCTGAAGGGCAGAGCTCAAAGGGTTGCAGTGAATAGGGCTACCAGTGGTGCTCCTCAGGGTTCAATTCTAGGGCCGGTTCTATCCAATACGTTTATCAGCGATCTGGACGCAGGAGTTGAATGCACCGTGAGCAAGTCTGCTGATGATCCCAAACTGGGCGTTGCTATTGACCCTCTTGTGGGACAAGATGCCTTGCAGAGAGATCTAGAGAGATTGGAGCACTGGCCGATGATTGATGTGATGAAATTTAACACGTCCAAATGCCAGATCCTTCACCTAGGACGGAGTATTGCCGGGCACAAGTACAAATTGGGAGAGGAGTGGCTGGAGAGCTGCCCTGCAGAAAGGGATCAGGGGTGCTGGTTGGCAGCAGGAGTCCCAGCAGGAGTCCCTGGGAGTCAGCAGGGAGCCCTGGCAGCCGAGAGGGCAAACCACATGCTGAGGGGCATCAAAGACAGTAGAACCAGCTGGTCGAGAGAGGGGATTATCCCACTGCATTCAGTGTTGGTGTGGCCTCACCTTGAATAGCGTGTGCTGTTCAAGGCCCCACCATTTAAGAAGGATGTGAAGGTCTTTGAAAGCGTCCAGAGGAGGGCATTAAAGCTGGTGAAAGGGCTGGAAGGCACGATGAGGATCGGCTGAGGACTTTGGGCTTGTCTAGTTTGGGCAAAAGGAGGCAGAAGGATGACCTCCTTGTTCTCTACAGTCCCCTGAGGTGGGGAAGTGGAGAGGGAGGTGCTGGTCTCTTCTCCCTGGGAACCAGGGATAGGACGCGTGGGAAAGGTTCAAAGCTGGAACAGGGGAGGTTTAGACTGGACATCCAGAAGCTTTCCTTTACCGAGAGGGTGGTCAAACACTGGAACAGGCTTCCCAGAGAGGTGGTTGATGCCCCAAGCCTGGCAGTGATTAAGAGGCATTTGGAAATGCCTTCAAATACATGCTTTAACTTTTGACCAGCCCTGAATTGGCCGGGCAGTTGGACTAGATGATTGATGTAGGTCCTTCCAATTGAAATATTCTATTCTATTCTATTCTATTCTATTCTATTTGATTCCCAAGTTGTCAGAACCCTTCGATCCTGCCCCACCACTTCATGTCTGAGCTTGCTCAAGTAACCCCTGACTTGCCCCACATCCACTGCTGGTTGTTCTCCTCCAGAGTCCTGCTTCAAGGAACACAGGCCTGGGAGACCTTATGGCTGAAGACAAAGAGGACAAAGAGGACCTCAGACACATCTGCACCTTCTCTGACAAAATTCAGCAGTAGCCACACCTGTAAAGAGGAAATGAAATGTCCCTGAGGAGAGCAAACCCTTCGGACCAGAGAGACGCAGGGCTGGACTGCGCGGCCCTGGCAGGAGAGGGCTTTGCTGCCTGTGGTGTCTCTGCAGCCCTGGAGGGCCTATGGTGCAGGTGAAGCTGATCTCCAGGAAGGACAAGGTGCTCTTGAAAATGTCCTTGGCTATGGACAACCTGTGATCCAACACTGTGAAAACCATTGCTCTGTTCCTTGATTGCATCATCAAAGGGATGACTAAAGGATGCGGGAGCAGCACTGCCAGCATCTACTGGATGGAGAAGGGACAGGACTTGACCCCCTGCGGTTGCTTTAATGAAAACCTTGAACGTGTCTGAGGTTCTCCTGGGGTCTGTGACGATGTGGCTGCTCTCAATGGGGATGGTGTTCCTGCAAGTCCTGTGCTGTCCCTGCTGGCCGCGTGCTGCTGTGCTGGAGAGCCCTGGCACCTCAGGCAGCACCACAGGATGGAGTCAACCTCCAAATTGAGCAGCTGCCCTGAGTTAGGTGAGGCCTTGGAGGGGTGTCTCTGACAAACCTGCCCTCACTGCCCCTGGAGAGCTGGTAAATGCAGCTGGTGGAGAAGAGAGAGGCTTAGCTCTCCTGATGGCAATGACTGCATTCTCTCAGAGGAATAGCTCTATGGGCTGCCCTGGACACAATGAGCAGGATCAGCTTCATGGCCCTAAATGGGGACATCCGCTGTCACTTCAGCTGGCCAAAGGCACGCTCCACCAGCCTCCGAAATGATGAGCCCAGGTGCTGCCCAGTCCTTCTGAGTGTTTCCATCAGTTATCTGCAAGTGTCTTGGACCACATCTAGCACCTCAAATGCCACCTGTGGTTTGCATGGGTACAGGAGGTAGAGGAGATTCCTCCCTTTCACTGCCTGGGTGTCCTGTCTCACAGTGACCTCAAGAAGAGGTCATTCTTGGACCTAACTCTGTCTCTGAGAGGGGAAATGCCACTGCTGGAAAGAAGTGTCTCTCCCCAGCGGAAGGAACAAACATCATTAATGACTTCAGTTGGTTTCAGAGTCAGTTGCCCTGGAGCCCCAGGGACATCTCTGAGGGAGCCCAGAGGGGCCAGAGGAAGCGCTGCCTTGGGCTGTTGCTCTGCTGCTGAGCTGGGCCGGGCTCCTGGGATGGAGGGAGCTCCTGGCCATGGGGCAGCGCGGCAGAGAGACAGCTCTGCCCAGGAGCAGCTCCTCTGCCAAGCGCAGCAGGGCTGAGGGCACTGCCTGCAGGCACCGAGGGGAGACAAGAGATGTGAGAGAGAGGTAAAGGCAGTCTGGGGTGGTGAGTGAGAGCTCACCAGGGGCAGAAATCTTCCCAGGCTTTGACACGGTAAGTCTCTGGCTGCAGGGCAATGCAGCTGAGTTCCTGGAAGCGTCTCCTAGACCTGGCACATGCCACGACCGATAGGACCTGTCAGGAAGGTTCTGATGGGTTTTCTGGTGTGGAGGAGGAGGACATGCTTCAGAGAAGGCCTTGGGGCATCAGAGGCGTGAAGCCGGGTGTGCAAACAGGGCTGCCCAGGGCTGTCCATCAGAGCGGGGACCCTACACCCCAGGGTACTGTGTGCTGGGAAGGGATTCTGCTGCTGCCAGGGTCAGCTGTAGCCTGCCCGGGGAGTGTGGGGAGAAGCTGTGGGTGGAAGGAGTGACCACCACAACGGTAGGGTAGGGACGAGCAGGTGAGGGCACGGTGCCTCTGCTGTCAAGAGAGTGCTGCACGGGTCAGGGCTTCTCACAGGTTAAGCTCTTCCTCGTGACATTTCTAAGGGGACTTCTCAGGAAGCACATTCACTCAGCAGCATCTTCCCCTTTGCAGCCGCATCAGGTTTTGTGTGATCTGCTCTTTAGCCCCTGCACACGCAGAGATGCCCCTGGGAGGTGTTTGCAGGCAGAGGTGGGCGCCCAGCGGGTGGGATGGGGTTTGTGAGCACTGGCAGGAGTTGAGCTGGGGACAGGGAGACGGCTCCTGGCAGCAGAGACATGGGCAGGGAGTGAGAGGGAGCTGCTGCCAGAAAGGCTGGGGAAGGGGATGTGGGCACCTCCCTGCTGTCCCTGCAGCACAGACACCTTCCCCTGAGCAGCTCCTCCCTGGTCTCCTTTCCCAGCCCAGGCAGAGCCTCTGTCCTCAGGCCCATGGGGTCTTGGCTGCGCATCACCCCTGCAGCAGCCAGAGCCCAGGAAAGGGCAAACCCCTGATTTCCATCTTGTTTGTGTGTCCCTCCTCCCTTGGCCAGGAGCATTGTGGCGTTTCACTGCCGTCCCCTCCTGCCTGTGCTGCCCTGGTTCTCACCATTGGCTTTCCTGAGTCAGTGCCGGGGGTGGGGGTCGGGGGCGGCAGATTCAGCTCCTGTTCAGACTCCCATCCTTTGGGTCCTGCTCTACAGACGTGTCTAGGGGAGAAACGTGCCCAAGTCTCCTCCAGGCCAGCTCAGGACCTTCAGCTTTTTCCCTGGGGTGTCCTGTGGGGCTGCAGGGTGCCCTCCAGAAGGGCACAGCTCTCCCAGAGTATCTCTGTGCTGCCCAGGATGCCCATGGAGAAGACATCTGGGTGCTGAGGCCATGGAAATGCTGCTGGGCAGCGTTAGATGGGCCACTGCAGTGATCCCTCTGTGTCCCAGTCTGGGAGGGGAGAGATGAGAAAGGGCGAGGAGTCTGTGAATCTGCTCTTTGAACCTGGATTCCTCTGCTCTCTGCAGCGTCCTCTTTCTTTTTAGGGGGACATCGGAGTGTGACCCTCCTCCAGGTCCAAGCTGCCAACGCAGGGCAGCTGAGAACAGGACCGATGGGCAGAGCAGCTCTCCTCTCTCTGCACTAAGGGACAGTCCCTTTGCTGCTGAGGATCCACAGGATTTCACTTGGAATGCATTAGAAATGTGAAGGATTTCAAGCATCCAAACCCACTCCTAAACGTGGCAGGTGAATCTAGAACACATTAAACAAAACAAAATCCCCTCAGCTCAGTTCTGCAGCTGGGAAAATTGCAGGGAACAGAGACAAAAAGTTCTTTGATGTCTCACAAGTACATTTAATTTGAGATCAACCTGTGGCACAGCCAGAAGGAGTCCTCAGTTTCCCATTCCGGAGTCCCTGCTCCCAATGGCACCCTCATCCAGCAAAAGCCAGGGCTCAAGTGAGGGAGCTGCAGAGAGGTCTTCCTGAAAAGAGAGAGCCTGAGTGGGGGGTTGCAATGAGACATGCAATCAGTTTTGCTCAGAGAAGTCAGGCTGAACTTTGTACTGCCTTTTCCTTCTCAACAGATAACCACAGCCAGTGGTAGCAAATGCCCAACAGCAGCTCCATCACCCAGTTCCTCCTCCTGGCATTCACAGACACACGGGAGCTGCAGCTCTTGCACTTCTGGCTCTTCCTGGGCATCTACCTGGCTGCCCTCCTGGGAAACACACTCATCATCACCGCCATCGCCTGTGACCACCGCCTCCACACCCCCATGTACTTCTTCCTCCTCAACCTCTCCGTTCTTGACCTGGGATCCATCTCCACCACTGTCCCTAAATCCATGGCCAATTCCCTGTGGGATACCAGGGCTATCTCCTACTGGGGATGTGCTGCACAGCTCTTCTTTTTTTTCTTTTGCATTGGTGCAGAGTTTTATCTTCTCACTGTCATGTCCTACGACCGCTACGTTGCCATCTGCCAACCCCTGCACTACGGGACCCTCCTGGGCAGCAGAGCTTGTGTCCACATGGCAGCAGCTGCCTGGGGCAGTGGGTTTCTCAATGCTCTCCTGCACACGGCCAATACATTTTCCCTGCCCCTCTGCCAGGGCAATGTCCTGGACCAGTTCTTCTGTGAAATCCCCCAGATCCTCAAGCTCTCCTGCTCACACTCCTACCTCAGGGAAGTTGGGCTTGTTGTAGTCAGTGCCTGTTTAGCATTTGGGTGTTTTGTGTTCATTGTGGTGTCCTATGTGCAGATCTTCAGGGCCGTGCTGAGGATCCCCTCTGAGCAGGGACGGCACAAAGCCTTTTCCACGTGCCTCCCTCACCTGGCCGTGGTCTCCCTGTTTCTCAGCACTGGCATATTTGCCCACCTGAAGCCCCCCTCCATCTCCTCCCAAGTTCTAGACCTGGTGGTGGCTGTTCTGTACTCGGTGGTGCCTCCAGCAGTGAACCCCCTCATCTACAGCATGAGGAACCAGGAGCTCAAAGGTGCAGTGTGGAAACTGATGACCAGATGATTTTCTGAAACAATAAGCTGTTTTCTTTTACAAATCACTGTTAATGTAACTCATTATATGTCAAGCTCATGTACTGTAGTTTATGTTAGTTTTAATTCTGTGTTTAGGCCTTTGTTTGGCTTTTGTTGGGTTTTTTTTTTGCTTTACTTTGTATAATGTTTTCTACCAAAAAAACCAACTTGTTTTGCTGTTTCGAATTATGTATTTTTCCAAATTTGTGAAATCTACATACTGTATAAATGAGGACCTGCTCTCTCTGTGTATTAAAATAAAATATAAAACCATCCAGTGACCTGTTGCCCAAAACCCTTCCTCTCAGGCTTTCTCTGGAGCTGCAGGGCAATGCCTGTGAGCAGAGGTGGAGGGGAAAGAGTCCGAGCACAGCAGCTCTGTCAGCGAGCACCAACCTTGGTCTTTTCCAGCTTGTGCTCTTTCCACTCCCACACTCTCCTTCTGAGCCCTTGCCTTGCTATGGAGCCCGAGTGCTCTGGCAGCTCATCCTCCTGCTGTGGGGCAGCCCTGGACCACAGGTCGGGACAGGCACTGGGCAATTCCCTTCCAGAGCTGAACTCCCTAACTAGCACCAGCCACACAAACCAAAAAATAAAGAAACCAAACACCAAAAACGAAACCGAAACCACACAAAACAAACACCCACAACCACACAGCACACCCACCCACAAACAGGCACAACCCAAGAATCTCGGGCACTAGAGCATGCCCTGAAGTGCCATGGCTACACGTTCCTTAAATACCTCCAGGGATGGTGACTCCACCACTTCCCTTGGCAGGCTGTTCCAGGGCCTGACCACTCTCTCACTCAAGTAATTCTTCCTAATATCTAATCTAAACCTCCCCTGCTCCAACTTCAGACCATTTCCTCTGGTCCTGTCATTATTCCCTTGGGAGAAGAGGCCAACACCCACCTCTCTACACCCTCCTTTCAGGGAGTTGTAGAGGGCAATGAGGTCTCCCCTCAGCCTCCTCTTCTCCAAACTAAACATGCCCAGTTCCCTCAGCCTCTGCTCATATGACTTGTTCTCCAGACCCCTCACCAGCTTGGTGGCTCTCCTCTGGACACGCTCCAGCAGCTCAGTGTCCTTCCTGTAGTGAGGGGCCCAGAACTGAACACAGCCCTTGAGGTGATGCCTCACCAGTGCCCAGTCCAGAGGCACCATCACTGCCCTCCTCCTGCTGGCCACGCTGTTCCTGATACAGGCCAGGATGCCGTTGGCCTTCTTGGCCACCTGGGCACACTGCTGGCTCATGTTAAGCTGGTTGTCCACCAGCATCCCCAGGTCCTTTTCTGCTGGCAGCTTTTCAGCCACTCTTCCCTGAGCTTGTAGCGTTGCCTGGGGTTGTTGTGACCAAAATGCAGGACCCAGCACTTGGCCTTATTAAACCTCATTCCATGGGCCTTGACCCAATGATCCAACCTGTCCAGGTCCCTCTGTAGAGCCTGCCGACCCTCAAGCAGATCAACACTCCCACCAGGTTTGATGTCATCTGCAAACTTACTGTCGGTGCACTCAATCCCCTTATCCAGATCATCAATAAAGATATTAAACAAGACTGGCCCCAAAACTGAGCCCTGAGGGACACCACTGGTGACCGGCCGCCAACTGGATTTCACCCCATTAATCACAACTCTCTGGGCACGGCCATCCAGCCAGGTTTTACCCAGTAAAAAGTACACTTGTCTATGCCATGATTCGCCAGCTTCTCCAGGAGAACGCTGTGGGAGACTCACCAAAGTCCAGGTAGACAACGTCCACAGCCTTCCCCGCATGGAGAAGGCAGGTCACATGGTCATAGAAAGAGATCAAGTTGGTTAAGCAGGACCTCCCTTTCATAAACCCATGCTGGCTGGCCCTGATCCCTCGGCTGCCCTGCACTTGCCGTGAGAGCTCACTCAAGATGATCCTCTCCATGATCTTTCCTGGTACTGAGGTCAGGCTGACAGGCCTAGAGATTCCCGGATCCTCCTTCCGTCCCTTCTTGTAGATGGGCGTCACATTGGCCACCCTCCAGTCATCTGGTACCTCTCCTGTTGACCAGGATTGTTGATAGATAATGGAGAGAGGCTTGGTGAGCTCTCCCGCCAGCTCCCTGAGTACCCTTGGGTTAATTCCATCAGGCCCCATAGACTTATGCGTGTCCAGGTGCATAGGCAAATCATTAACTACTTCCTCCTGGATTACGGGGGGGTTGTTCTGCTCTCCATCCTTATCTTCCAGCCCAGGAGGCTGTACACGCTGGTGGTAGCTGGTCCGACTATTGAAGACAGAGGCAAAGAAGGCATTAAGTATCTCAGCCTTCTCCTCATCCTTGGTCGCAATGTTTCCCCCCTCATCCAGGAAGGGATGGAGATTCTCCCTGATTCTCTTTTTGTTGACGTATTTACAAAAACTTTTTTTGTTGTCCCTTATATTAATGGCCAGGTTGAGTTCCAGCTGGGCTTTTGCCTTCCTAATTTTTTCCCTGTGTAACCTAACAAGATCTCTGTACTCCTCCTGAGTTGCCTGTCCCTTCATCCAAAGGTGGTAAACCCTCCTTTTTTCCCCTAAGTCCCATCAAAAACTCTTTGTTCATCCAGGCTGGCCATTTTCCCCACTCTTTAATTTTGCGCTTCATGGGGACAGCCTGCTCCTGGGCTTTTAGGATTTCCTTCTTGAAGAGCATCCAGCCCTCCTGGACCCCTTTGCCCTGCAGGATTATCTCCCAAGGGACCCTCCCAACCAGGGTTCTGAACAGGCTAAAGTCCGCCCTCCGGAAGTCCAAGGCGGAGGTTTTGCTCACCCCCTTCCTTACCTCACTAAGAATTGAAAACTTGACCATTTCATGATTGCTAAGACCAAGACGTCCTCCAACCTCCACATCTCCCACTAGTCCTTCTTTGTTTGTGAAAAGTAGGTCTAGTGAGGCGCCTCCCCTGGTAGGCTCTCCTACCAGTTGTGTCAGGAAGTTATCTTCCATACACTCAAGGAACCTCCTAGACTGCCTGCTCTCTGATGGATTGTATTGCCGGCAGATATCCAGTAGGTTGAAGTCCCCAACCAGAACAAGGGCTGGCGATTGCGAGACTTCAGCCAGCTGCTTACAGAACACTTCATCAAACTGCTCATCCTGGTTGGGTGGTCTATAACAGACTCCCAGCACAAAATCCCCCTTGTTAGCCTTCCCCTTCATCCTTACCCATAAACACTCAACTTCATCATCACCGGAATCAAGCTCTATACAGTCAAACACTCCCGAATGTACAGAGCCACACCCCCGTCTCTCCTTCCTTGCCTATTCCTTCTGAGGAGCTTATAGCCACTCATCGCAACATTCCAGTCGTGACCGTCGTCCCACCGCGTTTCTGTGATGGCAACTACGTCATAGCTGTCCTGCTGCACAATGGCTTCCAGCTCATCCTGTTTGTTGCCCATGCTACGTGCATTAGCGTAGATGCACTTGAGCTGGGCTCCCCATTTCACCCCCATCCTTGCCCCTTTACCCCCCCAGGGCCAATGGGCCCGGTTTTATCCCCTTCCCCCTTCACTTCTAGTTTAAAGCTCTGTCCATGAGCTTTGTTAACTCCTGGCCTAGTACCCTTCTCCCCTTTCGGGAGAGGGTTTTCCCATTGTTCGCAATCAGAAATTTCTAAACGTCTATCCCTTTGCTCAAATGAAATGGCAGAGCGAGAGTCCTCACTAGTCCAGCATCCTTCAAGCCCTGGCGTGCTTCCCTTGGGTTTAATCCTGACAGGCCCAGTTATTTCCCCTTCCCCCCTCATATCAAATTTAAAACCCTGTCAATGAGCCCTGCTAACTCCTGCCCCAAAATTCTTTTCCCCCTCTGGGATAGGGGCATCCCACCTGCCACCAGCAGGTGCTGATGTTCATCCTGAATCATGGTGCCTCTAGCAAGAGCATCATTGTAGAAGCTGCAGGACGCTACAGATAAGAAGACAGTACTGGTGTAATGGAGTTGCTAATCAGGGTAGAAAGCACTGGGATAGCATCTCAGAAACAGCAAAGGTGGGAGCAAAGTGAGGAAAGGCAGCGCCAGTGGGGAAATGGTGAAAAGGGGTTGACTTTTTGCAAGGGAGAGGATGAAGTTGGTTAAAGAGTGGGACTTGAGACGTGGGAAAATAGTGCAATGGGAATGAATGGTTAAGCAAAGGAAATGATCTGGGCTGTTTGGAGATACCTGTCAAGTAGCCCTGCATCTGAGCAACCCTGCCTGGAGCAGGACAAGAAACATGCAGCTGGTCTGACTGTACCAACATCTGACTGACTTCCATGGACACAGGAAACCCGAGAGCTTTCCCTGCTGTCACCACTTCCTCACTGAGGCTTGATTTACCCTTGGAAAGTCCATGCTGACTGCTTTTGGACACTTTTTTCTCTTTCAGGGGCCCAGAAATGTCACCCAAGAGGACTCTAATTGATGGCACACTAATCACCCCAGGGAGCTTGTACAGCCTGTGGGTCCCTGGGCTGGGCCTCTTTCAAAGATGGGGGCAACATTGGCTTGTCCTCACCCACAAGAGAGCTCTGCCAAGCCTGTCACCTTCCAGAGGTGATATTCCAAAGAAATCTCAGTCTTCCCTTGTGACTTCACTACAACTATTTTGTCTGTTATATGGTGTATTTTGTTTCTCTAATCTTTCCTATACTTACACTTGTCCTGATACAATGGTCATTTGCAAAGTCATCTTTTCAGATGCAGACTGTCTAGGAAAAGGCCCTCTCCATCATTCTCCAGTTTTCTCCTCCCTTTACTCTTTGTTCATCCAGGTACCTCTCACCTCTGCTGCTCTTTCACCCTCAGGGAGTAAAACCTTGCCTGGCTCTCAGTAGTCTCATTGTCTCCTCAGCCAGCTCTTTCATTATGTTTATATCTATCTTTGTGTATCTACCTACCTCAACTATTTCTCCTAAGATTATCCCTTGTAGAAAGGCAACCTCATTAGAGGCAGTTTGTACTTTGCGTATGATTACACAGTGTTTTCTTGTTTATGAAAACTGACTGTGCTTTACTTTTCTTTTCTGAAGAACAGGCAGAATTCCCCTGTGGCTGTGAGCAGCCAGGTCTCTGAGGAGAGCAGGTGGGAGATGGTGCAATGGAGCTGTCACATCCAGACTGGAGTGGAGAAGTCTGATGCAAGGAACAGTGATGTCAGTCCCAGGTGGGCGAGGTCAGACCTGGTGGGGTTGGGGAGGTGAGGAGCAAAGCTGTCCATACAGGGATGGACATCACGGGACTGCTTTTCCTGACCTGGCCAGACCTCCTGAGGAGACACTCGGCCTCAGTATCCCTTGGAGAATGCTTCCATCACCTCCTCTGTAAACTGAACACTCATAAAATACATCCTTTACAATCAAGAAACCATTTTCATTAGATGCACTTTGAAAAAATTGTCATTAACTACACCACAAAACCTCCCCAGGTAGCTGTACAAGTCTTGAAGGAAATTGCAAAGAGATAAATTCCTTGTTAAGGCTTTCTGTTTCCAAGGAGCCCCACGGGGTATTTGCTGCTGAGTCCATGAACCTCAGATACTGAGAGAAGATTGAAGAAAGTGCTCAAGAAATGAGAAGCACAACCCAAACTTCCTGGAAGCCTTAAGGAGCCCCACTGAGGGCAGTTACTGACAAAGGCTCCCTGGGGACTCGTTAGAGCAGATAATTGGAGGCTGTGATTGCAGGTAGGCAAAGGCAGAGTGCAGGTGGCTGTAATGCTGAGGAAAGCCTGGCTTTGTCTGAGGAAGCAGAAAGGCCAAGCCCTCACCCCCAGGCCCTGGCAAGGCAGATCCTGCCCCTCACTTGTGGCTCAGGGCTCTTCCTGGGGGCAGTGGGATGTGGGGGTGAGCAGTGCCCAGGGCAGGAAAATTCTGTGACACCTCCTGGCCTCCCAAAGAAGGGGCGAGGATGAAACAAAGTCCCAAGATTCAAACGAATCGTAGACTCATAGAATCATTTAGGATGGGAAGGACCTTTACGGTCATTGAGTCCCTCACACTCCCATGTCCACACCTAAACTACATCCCTATGTGCCCCATCTACACATCTTATAAACACCTCCAGGGATGGTGTCTCAGCCACTTCCCTGGGCAGCCTGTTCCAGCGCTTGACAAACTCTTCAGTGAAGACATTTTTTCTAATATGCAATCTATATCTCCCCTCGTGTAACTTGCAGCCATTTCCTTGTGTCCTAACACTACTTACTTGGGAAGGGAGACTAACACCAACCTCGTTATAATGTCCTTTCAGTAGTTGTAGAGAGTGACAAGGTGCTCAGCCTCCTTTTCTCCAGGCTGAACAACCCCAGTTCCATCAGCCGCTCCTCACAAGACTTGTTCTCCAGACCCCTCATCAGCTTTGTTGATCTTTGGGAATGCTCCAGGACCTCCACGTCTTTCTCGTAGTGAGGAGCCCAAACCTGGACATAGCACTCAAGATGGGGCCTCACCAGTTCTGAGCACAGGAGAGACAATCACTTCCCTAGTCCTGCTGGCCACACTGTTCCTGATACAGGCAGGGATGCTGTTGGCCTCCTTGGCCACCTTGGCACACTGCTGGCTCATATCCAGCCGGCTGTCGACAAACACCCCCAGGTCCTTTTCCTCCAAGCAGCTCCAGCCACTCTTCCTGCCTCTTGTGGCGTCCATGGGGTTGCTGTGACCCAAGTGCAGGACTTGGGACTTGGCCTTGTTGAACCTCATACCATTGGCCTCAGCCCATAGATCCAGCCTGTCCAGATCCTTCTGTAGAGACAGCCTAACCTCCAGCAGATCAACACTCCCACCCAACTTGGTGTCATCTGCAACCTTACTGAGGGTGCAGTTGATCCTTTTATCCATATCACTGATAAGGATATTAAAGTGAACTGGCCCCAGTACCAAGCCCTGGGGAACACCACTCGTGACCAGCCACCAACTGGATTGAACTCCATTCACCACCACTCTCTGGGCCACGCCCTCCAGCCAGGTTTTTTCCCAGCAAAGCATACACCCATGCAAGCCATAAGCACCAGTTCCTTCAGGAGAATGCTGTGGGAGATGGTGTCAAAGGCCTTACTAAAATCCAGGTAGACAACATCCACAGCCTTTCCCTCATCCACCAAGCGGGTTTCCTTGTCATAGAAGGAGATCAGGTTTGTCAAGCAGGACCTGCCTTTCACAAACCCATGCTGACTGGGCCTGGTTGTCCTTTCCACGCAGCTTGATGGCACTCAGGATGGTCTTCTCCATAACATTCCCAGGCACTGAGGTCAGACTGACAGGCCTGGAGTTCCCCGGATCTTCCTTGTTGCTCTTCTTGTAGATGGGCACCACATTTGCTTACCTCTGGTCAACTGGGACCTCCCCGTTCAGCCAGGACTGCTGATACATGATGGATAGTGACTCAGTGAGCACTTCCACCAGCTCCCACACTACCCTTGGGTGGATCCCATCCAGAGCCATACACTCGTGTGCCTCTAAGGGCTGTAGCTGGTCACTAACTGTTTCCCCTTGGATTATGGAGGTTTCACTCCACTCCCCTTACCTGCCTTGCAGCCCAGGGGTCTGGGTACCTGGAGGACAACTGGTCTTACTGAGGCCAAGAAGGCATTAAGTACCTCAGCCTTTTCTCATCCTTGGGCACCATGTTTCCCCCTGCATCCAATAAAGGATGGAGATTGTCCTTAGCCCTCTTTTAGTTCCTAATGTATTTATAGAAACTTTTTAATTGTCTTTTAAGGCAATATCCAGGTTAAGTTCCAGTTGGGTTTTGGCCATTCTACTTTTCTCCCTGCATAACCTTACGACATCCTTGTAGTCCTCTGGAGTTACTCGCCCCTTCTTCCAAAGGTCATAAATTCTGGTTTTTTTCCTGAGTTCCAGACAAAGCTCTCTGTTTGGCCAGGCCAGTCTTCTTCCCTGCCAGTTCATCTTTTGGTACGTGGTGATGGCCTGCTCCTGTGCCTTTAAGATTTCCTTTCTGAAGAATTGCCATCCTTCCTGGGCCTCTTTTGCACGTCAAGAGAGCCATCCAAGGACAACCAGGTCTTTAAACATACCAAATCTGCCCTCCAGAAGTCAAAGGGAGAGGTTTTTCTAACCCCCCTCCTTATTTCTCCCAGAAATAAAAACTCTATCATTTCATGATTGCTGCCTCCAAGACGGCTGCCAACCACCAGGTCACCCACAAGTCCTTCTCTACTGGAAAACAACAGGTCCAGTGGGGCGCCTTTCCTACCTAGTTGGATCACTCATCAAGTGTGTCAGGAAGGCCTCTTCCACACTCTCCAGGAACCTGCAAGACTGTTTTCTCTCCGCTCTATTGTCTTTACAGCCAACATTTGGCACGTTGAAGTCATCCACGAGAACAAGGGCCAGCGATTGTGAGACTTCTCCCAGCTGCTGAGAGACTATTTAGTCTGCCTCTCGATCCTGGTTGGGTGGTCTATAACAGACTCCCACCGTGATACCTGCCTTGTTGGCCTTTCCCCTCATTCTTACCCATAAACACTCAACCTTTTCATCACCATTGTCAAGCTCTAGACAGTTAAAACACTCCCTAACATCCAGGGACACCCCACCGCCTCTCCTTCCTTGCCTGTCCCTTCTGTAGGGTTTATAGCCATCCCTTGCAGCACCCCAGTCGTGCGAGTCATCCCACCACGTTTCCGTTATGGCGACGATGTTGTAGTCTTCCATCTGCATAAGAGCTTCCAACTCCTGTTTGTTGCCCCGATGCTGTGGGCATTAGTGTAGATGCACTTCAGTTGGGCTATTGATCCCGCTACTTTTCTTGGAGGGAGAAGCCCTAATTCCTGCGGGAGAGTTTTCAAGCACTTCCGTGATTTCTAACATTTCAACAACCCTGTGGAGCCATGGGTTTGCTTTTCTTTCATAATAAACAATCCCAGGCAGTGCTACAGGCTTGGGGAAGAGTGGCTGGAAAGCTGCCCAGCAGAAAAGGACCTGGGGATGTTGGTGGACAGCCAACTTAACATGAGCCAGCAGTGTGCCCAGGTGGCCAAGAAGGCCAACGGCATCCTGGCTTGTATCAGGAATAGTGTGGCCAGCAGGAGTGGTGAAGTGATGGTGCCTCTGTACTGGGCACTGGTGAGGCCTCACCTCGAGTGCTGTGTTCAGTTCTGGGCCCCTCACTACAGGAAGGACATTGAGCTGCTGGAGCGTGTCCAGAGGAGAGCCACCAAGCTGGTGAGGGGTCTGGAGAACAAGTCATACGAGCAGAGGCTGAGGGAACTGGGCATGTTTAGTTTGGAGAAGAGGAGGCTGAGGGGAGACCTCATTGCCCTCTACAACTCCCTGAAAGGAGGGTGTAGAGAGGTGGGTGTTGGCCTCTTCTCCCAAGGGAATAATGGCAGGACATGGTCTGAAGTTGGAGCAGGGGAGGTTTAGGTTAGATATTAGGAAGAATTACTTGAGTGAGAGAGTGGTCAGGCCCTGGAACAGCCTGCCCAGGGAGGTGGTGGAGTCACCATCCCTGGAGGAATTTAAGAAACATGTAGATGTGGCACTTCAAGGCATGCTTCAGGGGCTGAGATTGTAAGGGGTTTATTTCCGTGTGCGTGTATGGTTGGACTCGGTGATCTCAGAGGTCCTTTCCAACCATGATGATTGTGTGATTCTTTGCATGGGGACGGGGTTCCTGTGCTGTCCATGGCAGGTGCAGGCAGTTGTGCTGCAGAGCCCTGGCACCTCCCACAGCACCACATGCCTGAATTGGTGACTGAAATTAAGATTCAGCTGCACTGAATTAGGTGAGGCAATGAAGGGATGCACAGGAGACAACTGCCAGACAGAGAGAGACTCAGCTGTCCCTGTGCCACACGACCCCACGAGGTCAGCTGAATCCCTCTCTGGGCTGCCCTGGACATCAGGACAGTTACAGGTTCACTTCTCCTACAGGTGGGCACCTTGTGTCGTTTAAGTTTGGCAAAGGAATTTCCCACCCTCAATCAATCCCTTCCCTCAGCAATGGCAGATGAGATCATTCCCTGTCCCTGTCTGGGTGTCCTCTCTGAAGATGGGACAATGATCAGGTGACCCATGGGCCTCCCTCTTTTTGTAATGGGAGAAATGACAGTGCAGGAAAGAAGTGTCTGTCCCCAGCTGAGAGACTGAAAACAAGTGATTGCCTCAGCCTGTTTCACAGCAGGTTCCCCTGGAGCCCCAGGGACACCTCAAGGAATTCCAGAGGGGCCAGAGGAAGCGCTGCCTTGGGCTGTTGCTCTGCTGCTGAGCTGGGCCGGGCTCCTGGGATGGAGGGAGCTCCTGGCCATGGGGCAGCGCGGCAGAGAGACAGCTCTGCCCAGGAGCAGCTCCTCTGCCAAGGGCTGAGGGCACTGCCTGCAGGCACCGAGGGGAGTGAGGTACAGAGAGGATAGAGGCAGTCTGGGGAGTGGGGGGACGGTTCTGAGCTTGTTCATGGAGAAATCTTCACATCTTTTGACACAGTAAGTCTCTGGCTGTAGGGACATTAAGATGACTATCTTGGAGAGGTGTTCTAGAGCTGACACATTACATGACTGATAGGACCTCTCAGGATGGCTCTCCTGGTTTCTTTGGTGTGGAGAAGGAGGATGTGCTCCAGAGCAGGGCTTCAATGCCACACCATCACGGGGACAAGGATTGAAGGCTGCCTTCTGCCGGGGACAGCCGAGAGGGTGTGAAGCTGGGAGTGCATCCAGGGGTACCCAGGGCTGTCCTGCAGAGCAGGGTCCCTGCACCCCAGGGATCTGTGTGCCAGGACAGGGACTTTGCTGCCTGCCAGGGTCAGCTCTCAGCCTGCCCGGGGAGCTCCCCATGGAGCATCTGTGGGGAGAAGCTGGAGTGGAAGGAGTGACCCCTGTCAGTAAAAGATCCTACTTCATTCACGAGGGCTATCAGGGATGTCCTACTGCGTGGGACAGGGCTGCTGAGAGCTCCAGATCACCCCCAGGACATTGGCAGAGGCAGCATTTCAAGAGGAAGGGCAAGGCAGGGGCTCCATTAAAGACGAAGACTTTTCATTTTTCTGTGCTGTCAGCTTTCTCCCAAGGGAAAAGGGAAAGGAGCTCTCACTGAACTGAGGGATCAGCAGATCTGCCAGAAACCTCATACCGTGCCTTCCCCAACTCCTCTCCCTACAGACAGCAGCAGCATCACCTTTGCCTGCAGCATCAGGCTTTACCTCATCTACTGCTCAGGAGCCACAAACAGGGAGATGTCCCTGGGCAGTGCCCTGCTGCCAGGAGGGGTCTGCAGGGCAGAGCTGAGCACAGGGTGGGTGGGGGGGCTCTGGGAGCAGTGACAGGGAGAGACCTGGGGACAGAGAGACAGCTCCCAGCAGGGACAGCCCCAGGCAGCAGAGAGCCAGGCCGCCCCTCTGCATCCCTCTCTGCTCAGCTGCACAGGGAAAGGGACAACAGACGGGAGAAATGGACTTGGAACCTGGACTCTCCCACACTCACAAAAGGCCGTTTTCTTCCTCAAGGACGGTGTCAGGGAGACCATTCTCCCACGGAGAGAGGTGTAAGCACAGGACACCTGGGTGGTGACCAGCAGGTACTGGTGTGCAGAGCAGCTCTCCTGGCTCTGCCCCAGGGCACAGAGAGCCTTTTTGTCGCCCAGGGATCAGCAGTGTCCAGGCTAAAGACAACGGGAAGGAGAGGGATATCCGCCCCTGCAAAGGACGTGCCCTCACTCAGCAGCACACACCTGAGCTCACAGTCAATTTGGCGGGATTTTTTTTGGAAAACAGCACAGGACAGGGTCAAAGAAGTCGGTCATAACTTGTCAATGTCTTCTTCTCTTTCAACAGTCCCCCATGTGTAGGGTGAACAAATGCCCAACAGCAGCTCCATCACCCAGTTCCTCCTCCTGGCATTCGCAGACACACGGGAGCTGCAGCTCTTGCACTTCGGGCTCTTCCTGGGCATCTACCTGGCTGCCCTCCTGGGAAACACACTCATCATCACCGCCATCGCCTGTGACCACCGCCTCCACACCCCCATGTACTTCTTCCTCCTCAACCTCTCCGTTCTTGACCTGGGATCCATCTCCACCACTGTCCCCAAAGCCATGGCCAATTCTCTCTGGGACACTAGGGCCATCTCCTACTGGGAATGTGCTGCACAGCTATTTCTGTTTGTCTTCTTGATGTCAGCAGAGTTTTATCTTCTCACTGTCATGGCCTACGACCACTACGTTGCCATCTGCCAACCCCTGCACTACAGGACCCTCCTGGGCAGCAGAGCTTGTGTCCACATGGCAGCAGCTGCCTGGGGCAGTGGGTTTCTCAATGCTCTCCTGCACACGGCCAATACATTTTCCCTACCCCTCTGCCAGGGCAATGTCCTGGACCAGTTCTTCTGTGAAATCCCCCAGATCCTCAAGCTCTCCTGCTCACACTCCTACCTCAGG
Source organism: Numenius arquata (assembly GCF_964106895.1). Lineage (NCBI taxonomy): Eukaryota > Metazoa > Chordata > Aves > Charadriiformes > Scolopacidae > Numenius > Numenius arquata. Next base: position 177,009 of record NW_027414781.1, read on the forward strand.
GAAGTTGGGCTTCTTGTGGTCAGTGTCTGTTTAGCATTTGGTTGTTTTGTGTTCATTGTGGTGTCCTATGTGCAGATCTTCAGGGCCGTGCTGAGGATCCCCTCTGAGCAGGGACGGCACAAAGCCTTTTCCACGTGCCTCCCTCACCTGGCCGTGGTCTCCCTGTTTATCAGCACTTCATTTTTTGCCCACCTGAAGCCCCCCTCCATCTCCTCCGAAGTTCTAGACCTGGTGGTGGCTGTTCTGTACTCAGTGGTGCCTCCAGCAGTGAACCCCCTCATCTACAGCATGAGGAACCAGGAGCTCAAAGGTGCAGTGTGGAAACTGATGACCAGATGATTTTCTGAAACAATAAGCTGTATTCTTCTACAAATCACTGTTAACGTAACTCATTATATGTCAAGCTCATGTACTGTAGTTTATGTTAGTTTTAATTCTGTGTTTAGGCCTTTGTTTGGTTTTTGTTGTTGTTTTTTTCTTTTTTGCTTTACTTTGTATAATGTTTTCTACCAAAAAAACCAACTTGTTTTGCTGTTTCGAATTATGTATTTTTCCAAATTTGTGAAATCTACATACTGTATAAATGAGGACCTGCTCTCTCTGTGTATTAAAATAAAATATAGAACCATCCAGCAACCTGTTGCCCAAAATCCTTCCTCTCAGGCTTTCTCTGGAGCTGCAGGGCAATGCCTGTGAGCAGAGGTGGAGGGGAAAGAGTCCGAGCACAGCAGCTCTGTCAGCGAGCACCAACCTTGGTCTTTTCCAATTTGTTCTCTTTCCACACCCACACTCTCCTTCTGAGCCCTTGCCTTGCTATGGAGCCCGAGTGCTCTGGCAGCTCATCCTCCTGCTGTGGGGCAGCCCTGGACCACAGGCCAGGACAGGCACTGGGCAATTCCCTTCCAGAGCTGAACTCCCTAACAGCACCTCCATCATATCAGAGACTCCTCAGGGCAGGGCATGAAGTCATAGTTCTTTTTATAAAGTTGGCATTTCCTTTTCCCAGGAAAGTGCCCCACAGTTGAAAACACAAGTGCAGAGCTTAACTGTGTGAGTGTGCAAGGCGTGGGCACACAACAGAGTCCTTGCACAGCCAGGCATCCTAGGAAAGACAGGAAGGACCAGCAGGGCAGGTTCTCCTCTGGTCCTGTGAGTGCTGGACACCCCAAGGAAGCTTCCCCAGGATAATTGTCACACACCCTGCCAGTAACAACCACCATTTCTGGCTCTGGCCTCTTATCCCAGCTTGGGGAGGCTGGTTGTCCCTCTAAAGAATCATAGAGTTTTCTAGATTGGATGGGACCTTTCAGATCATCGAGTCCAAGCATAAACCTAACCCTGACAAAAACCATCACTAAACCATGTCATTAAGCACCACACGTCTTTTAAATACTTCCAGGGATGACAATTCCACCACTTCCCTGGGCAGCCTGTTCCAGTGCTTGATAACCCTTTCAGTGCAGAAAGTTTTCCTGATATCCAATCTGAACCTCCCCTGGTGTCACTTGAGGCCATTTCCTCTTGTCCTGAAGAATTCCATGTTTGTATTGGACAGCTGAGATGTCCGCATGTACGTCGTGTGTGCGTGGTGAGATTAACTCCAGTGAGTACAAAGACCATCAGAAGTTCCTGGGAGTTCCTCAAAGGTCTGTGGGACAGTTAGTTTCTTGAGATCCGTTCATTTTGAGGGTAACATCCTGGGAAAGCCGCTGGATGCAGCACAGGGATGGGCTTCCTTGGACCGAGGTCCCTGTGTCCATTCCTCAGCCGTGGGGCATCTCAGAGAGGTGCAGAGCAGGAGACAGCCCGCAGGGCCGAGGGGCTGCAGCCTCTGGGGGTGGCCACCGGAGGCCAGGGAGTCTGCTGCAGGGCCTCTGCCTGTGCCAGGGAAGGACTCGTGTCTCTGAACAGCCCTGTCAGAGCCCTGACATTGCTGTGTGTGACGCCAGGAACAGCCCCCACCATCCCAAGGAGATTTCTCTCACTTGCTCTCTCTCACCTCCCCTGTGCCCCCCGGGGGAGTGGAGACTCGCCTGGCTCTGAGGGGATGCGGATCAGGAGGGAGCCCGGTGGAGGCAGGACAGCCCTGCTTTTGGTCAGCAAAGACAAGAAGATAACAGGAACCGTTGCAGGTCTTTGCTTCTTCAAAGGGCCATCAATGTCCTATGAGTGACCTTTGCCTCATTGCCTGTGAAATGCATATTAAAGTTGACCCCCCTGCATACGCTAATGAGGATTATAGACATCATGTGAAACATATATGACCGTAGCACTCGTCTCTGCACCCAAATCATACTACACGTCACCTGGTAGAGGGAAACCTCATAATTTTGGAAATAAAAAGACAGAGAAAATGACTGCTAAACTGGGAGAGAAGAACCTCGACACCTGAGGGACCGGTCGAGGGGCTGCGTTCTCTCCCTCCACCCCAGGCAGGGACGCCTTCCTGGGTCAGCGCTGCGCCTTTCACCCTCTGGTGAATGTTACCCTGAGCTGTTGTATTATTACTATTTTTACCAGCAATATTAACCTCAATTAGTAGCGTTATTGTAGTTAGTGAATTTATCAACGCCAATCTCAAATCTGTTCTGAGGTTCTCAATAAAATAAATCATTTTGATTGATTGTGAATCTGACTCACTGCAAGTCCTTTGCTGGGACTCTGACAGACAAATCAGTGAAAGTCCTGGGACCCTGACAGACAAAACTAAAACTACATTCCTTTTGACACGACAGGCACGAACAGGACAACCAGGCGATCAGGCCCAGTCAGCATGGGCTTGTGAAAGGCAGGTCCTGCTTGACAAACCTGATCTCCTTCTATAACGAGGTGACCCACTTGGTGGATGAGGGAAAGGCTGTGGATGTTGTTTCCCTGGACTTTAGTGAAGCCTTTGACAACATTTCCCACAGCATTCTCCTGGAGAAATGGCTGCCCATGGCTTGGATGGGAGTACTCTTTGCTTGGTAAAAAACTGGCTGGGGGCTGGGCCCAGAGAGTGGTGGTAAATGGAGTTCAATCCAGCTGGCAGCCAATCACCAGTGGTGTTCCCCAGGGCTCAGTATCAGGGCCTGTTCTCTTTCATAACTTTATCAATTATCTGGACGAGGTGATTGAGTGAACCCTCAGTAAGTTCACAGAAGACACCAAGTTAGGTGGGAGTGTTGATCTGCTGGAGGGTAAGAAGGCTCTACAGAGTGATCTGGACAGTATGGACGGATGGATGTGCCTAGGCCAACGGTGTGAAGTTCAACAAGGCCAAGTGCCAGGTCCTGCACTTGGGTCACACCAACCCCATGAGCTCTACAGGCTGGGAGAAGAGTGGCTGGAGCTGCCCGGCAGAAAAGGACCTGGGGATGTTGGTCAACTGTCAGCTGAATACGAGCCAGCAGCATGTCCAGGTGGCCAAGAAGGCCAACAGCATCCTGGCCTGTGTCAGCATCATCAGTCCCTCAGCATTTCCCCTTGGATGCTACCTGAAAGGAGGGTGTAGAGAGGCGGGGGTCAATCTCTTCTCCCAAGTCACGGGCGACAGGACTAGAGGAAACGGCCTCAAGTTGCGCCAGGGGAGGTTCAGGCTGGCTATTAGGAAAAATTTTTTCACTGAAAGGGTTATCAGACATTGGAATGGGCTGCCCAGGGAGGTGGTTGAGGCACCATCCCTGGAGGTATTCAAAAGACAGGTTGACGTGGTGCTGGGAGACATGGTTTAGTGATGGTGTTGCATTTTCTTGTTTTGTGGGTGTTTATTTTTGTCAGTTAGGTTGATGGTTGGACAAGATAATCTTGAAAGTCCCTTCCAACCTAGAAGATTCTGTGTGATTCTGTGTGATTATGGGGGCTTCATTCTTCTCCACACCCCTATCTACTATCACAGGGGTCTGGGTACTCAGGGAACACTTGGTCCTACTACTATAGGCTGAGGCAATTAAGGCATTAAGTGCCTTAGACTTTTCCTCATCCTTGGTCACTATCTTACTGCCCCCATCTAATAAAGGATGGAGAGTCTCCTTAGTCCTCCTTTTCTTGCTAATGTATTTGTAAAAACTCTCTTTATTGTGCTTAACGTCCAAACAGTCCTGGTTGTTTATGTTCACACGACTGATTTCTTACCAGAAAGGTGCACGGTGTTATTTTATATTTTTTATTTATTTTTTACGTTTGAAAAAAATATACAAGCACATGTTCATCATCTGAATCATCGGAGCACGTTTAAGAAATGGCCGAGTTTCCCACCATGACAGAATTTCCTGGGAGTGTTCTAATGGCAGAAGAAATACTGATCTTCCCCTGTAATTTGTATTACCACTACTCTGTTAATTACTTCATCGACCTCGTTACTCAGGTGTTTCCACCTCTCCTGGTTCAATGGCCATGTCTAGGGACATCTTTTCAGCAGACTACCTGGATGCCTGCCCTTCCCATTGCTCTCACGTTTCTCCTCCACTTGCTCTTTGGCCAGTCAGATGCCTTTCCACTCTCTGCTTTCTGCTTTGAGGTTCAGGGAGTTAGAAACCTGCCCCATCGTTCAGAAGTCTCTTTAACTCTTTAGTCAACACCTTCCTTGTGTTTATATCTATCCTTTCTTACCTCTCTGTCTAAAAATGTTCTTGTCTGGAAACCCCTTGTGAAAGCTGGATGACAGGAGATGCTGCTTAGACTTTGCCTACATGTGAGGAGAGAGTTCTATAGTTTATTAAATTACATCAAGTTTAACTTTTCTTTGTCGGCAATGAAGAGAAACCTTTCTGTGCCGTTGTGCAGCTGTCGTGGTTTTGGCTGAATTTACCAAAACCGGACCGGCAGATGGCCCTTCCCCCCCCTTCCCCCCCCTAAAAGAGGAGAGAGGAGGAGAAAGAGATAAGGAGATTCAGAAGTTTAGAATGAACTAAACTACTTTAATGAAAAATTAATATTAAAATAAAAATAAAGAAGAAAATAATGAAATAGATACAATACATACAAAACCGTATCAAGCTCCCAGGATGACAGTCACGTCACCGGCAGGCACTGGGGAAGTCCCAGACTGGACTCAGTGACGAATGGGAACTGGATTCCAGCTCTGGAGTCAGGAACACACGGATCGGGATCAAAGGCAGATGAACAGACAGAGTCCTCTCTGGACATCGGCCATCGCAGGAAGGGGCTGACCCTTTGATCCCTCAGCCTTTATACTGAGCATGGGGCAGATGGGATGGAATACCCCAGTTGGTCAGGTTTGGGTCACCTGTCCTGTCCACTCCTCCCCACCGATGTGACCCCTCTACGTTTTTTCCGTTTCCGACCCTCTAAGAGGGCAAATAACGAAATTGGCTGACCTTGGTTGTTATAGCAATAAGTATAAGCAAGGGCCTCCCTGCGTACCATTCCTTGGCATGGAGCACAAACATTGGGCTTATCACTCTGAGAACGAGCAGTTTTCTCCACAATATGCCGTTAATTTCAGAGAGTTAGAGGAGGCCTAGCTAGGATGTAAAGTTACAGAACAGAAAATTGGTTCGGTTTTACTTCAAACCGGGACATTCCACCCCTTATTCCATACCATTTGCATCATGCTTAGATTACAACGACTATCATCTATAAAATCTATACATACATACATATATAGATAGATATATGTAAATCACTCAGTTATAATTTATCTCTATATACAAAAGCTTAAGTCCATTTCACAGCAGATCAGGTTCTCAGGGTAGGAAAGACAGTGTGAAATTCATTGTGGTTCGTGCCCATGGGTAACATGTCCATCTCAGAGAAGTTTTACTAGACGCCACTTGATCAATCCGGCTAGGTTTCATCATTGCAGTGTCATCCTGAAAAACACTTATAGAACACTGTTAGTATTGTAAACAACTAACATCATACTCGGAATTAAGTATTCTCACCCAGGGTCAAATTCCCTTGAGGTACACATTGAACTTCTCCATTCTTCAGCATCACCCACCAAGTACATCCAGGTCCTTGAGCAAAAACAGTCCCACGAATGGGTTTGCCTTTGCCCGAGGCAGGAAAAACCCATACAGTTTTCCCTAGCATATTCCTTTCATGCACCACAGGGACTTTATCCCCTTCTACAATATGTAAAAGGTCTGATTGAGCAGGACCACCTCGATTGATGGATCCCCTGGTATTAACTAACCAAGTAGCTTGCGCTAAGTGCTTGTCCCAATTTTTAAAGGATCCACCACCCATCGCTTTTAGGGTAGTTTTTAACAATCCATTGTATCGTTCAATTTTTCCAGAAGCTGGTGCATGATAGGGAATATGATATATCCACTCAATACCATGTTCTTTTGCCCAGCTACTTATAAGATTGTTTTTGAAATGAGTTCCATTGTCAGATTCAATTCTTTCTGGAGTACCATGTCGCCACAAGACTTGCTTTTCAAGGCCCAGGATGGTATTCCGGGCAGTGGCATGGGGCACAGCATAGGTTTCCAACCATCCGGTGCCTCCTTCCACCATTGTAAGCACGTAACGCTTACCCTGGCGGGTTTGAGGGAGTGTGATATAGTCGATTTGCCAAGCCTCCCCATACTTGTATTTCAACCACCGACCTCCATGCCACAAAGGTTTTAACCTTTTAGCTTGCTTGATTTCGGCGCATGTTTCACAGTCGTGGATAACCTGCGCAATAGCGTCCATGGTTAGATCCACCCCTCGGTCACGAGCCCATTTGTACGTTGCATCTCTTCCTTGATGACCTGAAGTGTCATGGGCCCATCGAGCTAAGAACAATTCACCTTTATGTTCCCAGTCTAAATCTGTCTGGAAAATCTTAGCTGCTCGGTCCACTTGCTGATTGTTTCGATGTTCCTCAGTGGCTCGATTCATAGGTACGTGGGCATCTACATCGCATACTTTCACGACTAGTTTCTCTAGCCGGTCAGCAATATCTTGCCATAATTCAGCAGCCCAAATGGGTTTACCCTTGCGCTGCCAGTTGCTCTGCTTCCATTGTTTTAACCATCCCCACAGAGCATTTGCCACCATCCATGAGTCAGTATAAAGATAGAGTATTGGCCACTTTTCTCGCTCAGCAATGTCTAGGGCCAGCTGGATAGCTTTTACCTCTGCAAATTGACTTGATTCACCTCCTCCTTCAGTAGCTTCTGCAACTCGTCGTGTAGGACTCCATACAGCAGCTTTCCATCTTCGATGCTTTCCTACAATACGACAAGATCCATCAGTGAACAAAACATACTGTTTCTCATTATCTGAGAGTTCATTATATGGCGGGGCTTCCTCAGCACGTGTTACCACCTCCTCTGGTGGCATTGTGAAATCTCTGCCTTCGGGCCAGTTTGTGATCACTTCTACAATTCCTGGACGATTTGGATTTCCTATTCGAGCTCGCTGTGTGGTTAAGGCAATCCACTTACTCCAGGTAGCATCGGTGGCATGATGAGTAGAAGGAACTTTACCTTTGAACATCCAACCTAACACTGGCAATCGGGGCGCCAGGAGGAGCTGTACTTCAGTACCAATTACTTCTGAAGCAGCTCTAACTCCTTCATACGCTGCCAAGATTTCTTTCTCAGTCGGAGTATAGTTGGCCTCGGAGCCTTTATAGCCTCGACTCCAAAATCCCAGGGGTCGACCTCGAGTCTCCCCTGGTCCTTTCTGCCATAGGCTCCAGGTAGGGCCATTATCTCCAGCTGCAGTATACAGCATATTTTTAATGTCCTGTCCTCTTCGGACTGGTCCAAGTGCTACTGCACGCACAATCTCCCGTTTAATTTGTTCAAAGGCTTGTCGTTGCTCAGGACCCCACATAAACTCATTTTTCTTTCGAGTCACTTCATAGAGAGGTTTCACAATCTGACTATAACCTGGAATATGCATTCTCCAGAATCCCACAACGCCTAAGAAGGCTTGTGTTTCCTTTTTGTTAGTAGGTGGGGACATAGCTGTTATTTTGTTAATCACCTCCATTGGGATCTGGCGACGACCATCTTGCCATTTAATTCCCAAGAATTGGATGTTTCGTGCAGGTCCCTTGACCTTACCTCTTTTCACAGCAAAACCTGCTTTCAGAAGAATCTCAATTACTTTCTTACCTTTCTTGAAAACTTCTTTTGCTGTATTACCCCACACAATGATGTCATCAATGTATTGCAGGTGTTCTGGAGCTCCACGTTTCTCCAGTGCAGTCTGGATCAGTCCATGGCAAATAGTAGGGCTGTGTTTCCACCCCTGGGGCAGTCGATTCCAGGTGTACTGGACACCCCTCCAGGTGAAAGCAAACTGTGGCCTGCACTCTGCTGCTAAAGGAATAGAGAAAAAGGCATTAGCAATGTCAATTGTAGCATACCACTTGGCTGCCTTCGGCTCTAGTTCATATTGCAGTTCTAGCATGTCTGGCACAGCAGCACTCAGTGGGGGTGTGACTTCATTCAGGCCACGATAGTCTACTGTTAGACGCCAGTCACCATCAGACTTGCGCACTGGCCATATCGGGCTGTTAAAGGGTGAGCGAGTCTTGCTGATCACTCCTTGAGTCTCCAGCCGACGAATCAGGTTCTGAATGGGAATCAAAGAATCTCGGTTAGTGCGATACTGTCGTCGATGCACCGTGGAAGTAGCAAGTGGTACCTGCTGTTCTTCAACCTTCAGCAATCCTACCACAGAAGGGTCATCTGAAAGGCCAGGTAAGGTAGACAGCTGTGTAACACCCTCAGTCTCTACAGCTGCTATACCAAAAGCCCACCGATACCCTTTCGGGTCTTTGAAATACCCTCTCTTGAGGTAGTCTATGCCAAGGATGCACAGAGCATCTGGGCCAGTCACAATAGGATGCTTTTCCCATTTATTCTTGTTCAAGCTCACTTCGGCCTCCAGTACAGTCAGTTCTTGAGATCCTCCTGTCACTCCTGCAATAGTGACTGATTCTGTCCCTCTATGATTCGATGGCATTAGGGTACACTGTGCACCAGTGTCCACCAGGGCTCTATACTTTCGTGGCTCTAATGTGCCAGGCCATCGAATCCACACAGTCCAATAAACTCGGTTATCCCTCTCCTCCTCCTGGCTGGAGGCAGGGCAACCCTAATGCTGAGGACAGCATCTCCAATTCCAAGGTGAGCTCCTGTCTGGACAGGGGCAGTGCATATTCTGAACTGGAGCAGCCATATTCATGTAACCATTCTTTCTTCTGTTTGCTTTACCTTGCAACTCAAGCACTCGTGCCTGCAGGGCTGAAGTAGGTTTTTTATCCCATCTCCTCATGTCCTCTCCATAATTGCAGAGGCAAAGCCACAGGAAACCTCGGAACGAGTCCTGTTTCCCTTTGGTTGGTCTCATAGGAGGGTGTTTTTTCTTAATGGCTGCAACTCTGGTCTTAACTGCAGCTTGGGTCTGAGCAGGCACCTCAGTCTGAGCTGCAACTTGGATCTGAGCAGGAACTTGAGTCTGAGCTGCAACTTGAGCCTGAGCTGGAGAAGAGTAAGATTCTCTCCCAATCTCAGCAAGTTTTTCAAGCAGTTTGTGAAAAATTGTCTCGTTTTGCTCAACTATTGCCTTGGTCATTTTCTCTATTGTCTCATTCTGTGTCTTAGCTATATTCTCCATTGTTTCAGTTTGTGTCTTATTCATATTCTCTATGGCCTCAGTCTGTGTTTTATTTTGTTCAGCCATCTTCTCAGTTTGTTCAGCCACTTTCTCAGTTTGTTCAGCCACTTTCTTAGTCAGGTTTTCTATTGCTGCAACACCGATGGGACGAGAGAGACTATCTTCATACTGTCGCACCCTATCAGCGACCTCATTTACAGTTGGGGTATCAGTATCAGATGCTCCCCAGACCATTGTTGACAAAGTGTGGGAATACACTGATGGTGCACTCTGCACAAACTTTTTCAACAAAGGTCGTTGACATGGCATTTCATCAGGATTTATAGTCACTTGCCAATCGCCATAAATCACTTCTCGAATAGCCAGTTCTCTCAGGTATTTAATACCTTTCTCCATGCTGGTCCATTGCCTTGGACGGCATTGGATATCATCCTTATAGTGATATCTGCTCCTTACAGCTGACAACAATCGCCTCCAGAGACTGAGTACGTCTGCCTTATTCCCAATCGCTTTATCAATACCTCCCTCTTTGGCCAGATTTCCCAGCTGGCTGGCTTCTCTACCATCTAAGTCTATGGAATTAGCTCCACTGTCCCAGCATCGGAGCAACCAAGAGAGAAGTGGCTCCCCATCATGACGAGTAAAATCCTTCCTTAGATTTCGCAAATCCTTTAAGGACAAAGAGTTAATAATTACATCTACATCTGAGGCATCATCCTGTATTGAGGCTGGCTGAGAAGGACCCTCTCCCCTATCTACCTGAGAAGGGGCTGTTGACTGTGCTGTAAGAGGGTGCTTTCCTTTATCTACACCAGACGGACCCTGTCCTGCATCTTCATCAGAGGAACCCTCTCCCGAGCTCTCTAGCTTGGGCATGTCCTTGTCGTAAGGGGCAGGGGACGGAGCCGACCTCTTTTTCTGCTTCCTGGTCACCGGAGCAACTTGTGCCGGTTCTGCTGGCGCTGGGGGAGCGGCAGTGCTCGGTTTGGGAGCTGGAGCAGTGGCAGCGCTGGCTGTCGGGGCCGGAGCAGCTGCGGGCGTAGGAGGGGCTGGCGACGGAGATGCGGGGGGTGCGGGCGGCGGAGTCACTTTTACCGCCGGCTGCGGAGTGACCGGGGCCGGGACGGGCCGGGGCGCGGCTTGTGCCGAAGCCGGTGCCGGAGCCGGTGGGGGGGCGACCGCTGCCGCTGGGGCCGGTGTTGGCGGGGCCAGGGGCGTGGCTTTCGCCGGGGCCGGAACCTTGGCTTGTGCTGGTGGCTGTGGGGGAGCAGCCGATGCCGTTGGCGCCGGTGTCGGCGTGGCCTTGGCCGGTGCCGCTGGCTTGGCTTGGGCCGGGGCCGGGGCCGGGGCTGGTTCTGTTTGTGTCTGAGCAGCAATAATGCATGTCACACAACGCTCACTTCTGCACTGACATTTCATAGCAAATACTGCCTGCATTACATTCAGTGAAATCGACACCACTATTACAATTAAGTGACCGTAACAATAATCACAATCATTCTCCAAAGAGCCCACAGGTTTTTCACCCCCTAATTCCGTTGGTATCACTTTGGGATAATCACTAAGAGGCAAGGTAAACTTTCCCCAGCGAAAATCGAAAGTGTGATTAGCAACAGAATCCATCACATGATGCCCAAGATATGCAGGTACCATAGCAATCCAACTGACCACATTATACATCTGGAGGCACATCCACACGAATACAGCACGCTTGACCCACCGCATCCAAACACAAAACACAAATAAACCTTTCAATATATTCAGCCAGTTTAACACCACTGTGTCAATGAACTTCATACAAAGCTCTCTAAAAATACCATATACAATATTCTGTAGGTACAACATGATGTAAGCTGTCGGTTCTCCTGAGCAAGCTGGAATTCAAACTATTCAGGCAATCTTATCAAACCACAGTCGTCGAGCCCCACGTTGGGCGCCAATAAATCTGTCGTGGTTTTGGCTGAATTTACCAAAACCGGACCGGCAGATGGCCCTTCCCCCCCCTTCCCCCCCCCGCAAAAGAGGAGAGAGGAGGAGAAAGAGATAAGGAGATTCAGAAGTTTAGAATGAACTAAACTACTTTAATGAAAAATTAATATTAAAATAAAAATAAAGAAGAAAAATAATGAAATAGATACAATATATACAAAACCGTATCAAGCTCCCAGGATGTCAGTTACATCACCGGCAGGCACTGGGGAAGTCCCAGACTGGACTCAGTGACGAATGGGAACTGGATTCCAGCTCTGGAGTCAGGAACACACGGATCGGGATCAAAGGCAGATGAACAGACAGAGTCCTCTCTGGACGTCGGCCATCGCAGGAAGGGGCTGACCCTTTGATCCCTCAGCCTTTATACTGAGCATGGGGCAGATGGGATGGAATACCCCAGTTGGTCAGGTTTGGGTCACCTCTCCTGTCCACTCCTCCCCACTGATGTGACCCCTCTACGTTTTTTCCGTTTCCGACCCTCTAAGGGGGCAAATAACGAAATTGCCTGACCTTGGTTGTTACAGCAATAAGTATAAGCAAGGGCCTCCCTGCACACCATTCCTTGGCACGGAGCACAAACATTGGGCTTATCATTCTGAGAACGAGCAGTTTTCTCCACAATATGCCGTTAATTTCAGAGAGTTAGAGGAGGCCGAGCTAGGATGTAAAGTTACAGAACAGAAAATTGGTTCGGTTTTACTTCAAACCGGGACACAACCCTACATCTATGACATCAGAAACCACTCTGTGACATCACAAACCCCATTATGACGTCACACCCCAACTCTGTGAAATCACAACGCCTCTCTATGACGTCACAACCCTACCTCTATGACATCACAACCCTCCCTCTATGACATCACAACCACACTCTATGACGTCACAACCCAGATCTATGACATCACAAACCACTCTGTGACATCACAACCCTACCTCTATGACATCATAACCCCCTCTATGACATCACAAACCGCTCTGTGACAACACAAACTCCACTGTGACGTCACAACCCCATTCTATGACATCATAACCCCCTATGACATCACAGCCCCACTCTATGACGTCACAAACAACTCTGTGACATCACAAACCCCACTATGAAATCACAACCCCACTCTTTGACATCATAATCCCCCTCTATGACATCACAAATCACTCTGTGACAACACAAACCCCACTATGACGTCACAACCCAACTCTGTGACATCAGAAACCCCTCTATGACGAACAAACCACACGCTATGACGTTACAACACTATCTCTATGACGTCACAACCCCACTCTATGACATCACAACCCCACTCTATGACATCACAACCCCACTCTATGACATCACAAACCACTCTGTGACATCACAAACCCCACTATGAAGTCACAAGCACACTCTGTGAAATCACAACGCCCTTCTATGATGTCACAACCCGCCCTCTATGACATCACAACCCAACTCTGTGACATCACAACCCCACTCTATGACATCACAAACCCCACAATGATGTCATAACCCAACTCTGTGAAATCTCAACGCCCTTCTATGATGTCACAACCCTACCTTTATGACATCACAACCCTCCCTCTATGACATCACAACCCCACTCTATGACGTCACAACCCCACTCTATGAAATCACAAACCCCAATACGACGTCATAACCCAACTCTGTGAAATCTCAACGCCCTTCTATGACGTCACAACCCGACTCTATGACGTCACAACCCCACTCTATGACTTCACAAACCTCATATGAGGTCACAAACCCCATGACGTCACAACCGCACTCTATGATGTCACAACCGACTCTGTGACATCACAACCCCACTCTATAACATCATAACCCCGTCTATGACATCACAATCCCACTCTATGAAGTCACAACCCGGCTCTGTGACATCACAAACCACTCTGTGACATCACAAAACCCACTATGACGTCACAACCCAACTCTGTGAAATCACAACGCCCTTCTATGACGTCACAACCCTACCTCTATGACATCACAACCCCACTCTATGACATCAGAAACCCCTCTATGATGCCACAACCGCACTCTAGGACATCCCAATCCCCGATGACGTCACAACCCTCTCTCTATGACATCACAACCCCACTCTATGACATCAGAAACCCCTCTGTGACGCCACAACCGCACTCTATGACATCCCAATCCCCGATGATGTCACAACCCTACCTCTATGACATCACAACCCCACTCTATGACGTCACAACCCGACTCTATGACATCACAACCCCAACCTAAGATGTCACAACACCCATGACCACACAAACACATGATGACATCACAACCCCACTCTGTGACATCACAACCCCACTATGACATCACAACCCCTCTACATCACAACCACACCCTGTGACATCACAACCCCAACCTGTGACGTCAAAACCCTCCCTGTATGACATCACAACCCCTCTATGACGTCACAACCCTCCCTTTATGACACCACAACCCCCCTCTATGACGTCACAGCCCAAACCTCTAACCTCACAACCCCAACCTGTGACAACACCCTCTATAACATCACAACCCTCCCTCTAGGACATCACATCCCCCTCTATGACATTGGGCGACGAAACACACCCCCCCAGCAGCTGTTTTACCTCGCCTTTGGCTTTTTCCACCTCATCCCGGACTCTCTTGACCCTTTTCTCCAGCAGGCGAGGTCAGGTGCACCCAAATCGCACTGTCTTCCTCCAGAAGTAACAAGAGTCAACACACTGGGCCACGGTTTGCCTCTGGATCTATGGGCAGAAATCCAGGGATATTAAAGACTCCCTTGTCATTACAAAGGAGGGCAATGATGTCTTCTCCCGCTGGGTTTTGAGCAGGAAGAAGGGTCCTAAGGACAGGATTCCAACGGGGGATTGAAAATAGGGCTTTCTGGGTTAAAAGCCTCCCCGCTAACCAGCTCCACCCCGCTCCAACGGCTTTACCTCCTTCTGGATGAGGCCAAAAGTCTTCTGATGGACAAAAAAAAGGCTCTTTCAAGAGCTTTGGGAGCGGGATCTCCAGAGAGAAACTCCTCCCTGGCTGCAGATGAGCTGGGACCGCCAAAACCCCCCCTTTCTCATGGAAGATGCTCCCGAGAGCACCATCGGCTCTTACCTAGACACTTTCCTCCCAAAAACGAGCCATCTCCTTCCCTCCAACGCTACGGGGCCAAGACAAGACGGGAGAGAACCCAAACGCCCTATCAAGTAACTCTGAAAAGGGGGAATTTGCCCCTTTCCCACAAGAAAAGCCTGAAGAGAAACCTTTCTCCTGCGGCTCGGGGTTGCTTTCCACGTCACCCCAGGGCTTCCAAACCAGGGAGGCTCCTTCCTCCTCCTCTTCCAAGAGGGATCTGTCCCGCAGGGCAGGCAGCTCCGCCTGCAACTGCTCCCCGACATTGATGCGGCTGAAAGGGGGAGGAAGAGAAGGGGGAGGAAGAGGAGGAGGAGAAAGGCACGTCGGGAATGGATACGGCGCAACAAACGCTAAAAAAGAGGGAAAACGTGGTGAGGTGGGGCAAAACCGGTCCCTATTTCCCAGCAAAACATCACTCAGTCTTCCGCCACCAACTTCCACCGCCCCTTCCCACCCCCAGCGTTACCCTTCGGCCACTGGAGGCTTTTTGGGCCCCATCGGGCAGGACAATTTGGGGGTTTTCCCCAAAAAAACAATCCAACTGCTGAATGTCACTCTCCACAGCGGTAGGAAGCTGCCACAGCCACGGCCAGCGAGCGACCGCCGCCTCGGAATGTTGTGTGGAACGCGGGAGGCCGGCAACGGCCTGTGACGTCAGCAAAACCAGTGCTTTACTGGGACAGCACTGGGCGTTTGGGGGGGCTTCTGGCCGATATGGGGGACCCTCCATCCCAAAAACGCGCTGTGGAGAAGGGGCCGAGCGACACCCACCCCCACCCCCAGTTCCCTCCTCCCGTTTTCCCAGGGGTCGCACTCATTCCCACGGCTCAACGTGGATTTTTGCCTCATCCTCCATCAAAAGAACCCCAAAATCCTGGAGGTTCTGCCCAAAAAATCTGACAAAACCACGCTGGGGATAAAAATCTTTCCGCCAAGACCCTCCTTTAGCCTTCCTTGCCCTCCTCCTCCTCCTCACACACCACTCCATCCCCCACAAAATTTCCCCCTTCTCAGGGAAATCAGGGCTCTGGAGATGGACCCTCCGGCTACCACTTCACCCCTGCGGCTGCCCTGGGGCAGAAGGTTGGGATTGAGCCATTTGGGCCTTTTCTAGAAGCAAAAGGAGCAAAGCGAAACCCCGGGGGCCCTTTCCATCCCCCAAGCCCCTAGTCCATGGGCTGCAGTCATCATGCTCTAGTGCAGTTCACTCTCTTCACAAGTTGGAAGCCCACGAGAAGCACAGTTAGGACGCCACATTTTAAGAAAGCAAACTTCCAGCTCTTCAAGGAGTTAGGAAATAGGACCCCGGGGGAAACTGCCCTTAGGGACAAGGGAGCAGAACAAAGGAAAAAGGGATTTGTAAGTCCTTCCTCTAGAAATCCATTAGACCCAGCTTCATAGAAACGACACCGGTCTGGATGCTGGTGGTTAAAGAAGATGCATCGGTGGGGGTTAAATTAGGAGAATTAATTGGGCGATCACTTCAAATGAGGTCAAATTAAAACTGGAGGCATTTTGCTGGCTGTGAGGGACTGGAGTGGGCAAGCCTCGGGCCACAAAACTCAATGGAACTTGAGTTTGTCCTGGGCAAAAAGGGCAAACCTGAGGCTTTTGCACAAGGAGGGGCCGCTCTGAACCTCACGGCTCCGGGGAAGGTCTCCCCGACTCCAAAAAGACAGAATAATATCTATTTCCGTGAAGCAAATCCCTCTTTCCTGGCAAGGAACGTTTGAGCAGATGGATTCGTCCAGGAAACAAACCCCCCCAGCAGCTTTTTTACCTCGCCTTTGGCTTTTTCCACCTCATCCCGGACTCTCTTGACCCTTTTCTCCAGCAGGCGAGGTCAGGTGCACCCAAATCGCACTGTCTTCCTCCAGAAGTAACAAGAGTCAACACACTGGGCCACGGTTTGCCTCTGGATCTATGGGCAGAAATCCAGGGATATTAAAGACTCCCTTGTCATTACAAAGGAGGGCAATGATGTCTTCTCCCGCTGGGTTTTTAGCAGGAAGAAGGGTCCTAAGGACAGGATTCCAACGGGGGATTGAAAATAGGGCTTTCTGGGTTAAAAGCCTCCCCGCTAACCAGCTCCGCCCCGCTCCAACGGCTTTACCTCCTTCTGGATGAGGCAAAAAGTCTTCTGATGGACAAAAAAAAGGCTCTTTCAAGAGCTTTGGGAGCGGGATCTCCAGAGAGAAACTCCTCCCTGGCTGCAGATGAGCTGGGACCGCCAAAACCCCCACTTTCTCATGGAAGATGCTCCCGAGAGCACCATCGGCTCTTATCTAGCCACTTTCCTCCCAAAAACGAGCCATCTCCTTCCCTCCAACGCTACGCGGCCAAGACAAGACGGGAGAGAACCCAAACGCCCTATCAAGTAACTCTGAAAAGGGGGAATTTGCCCCTTTCCCACAAGAAAAGCCTGAAGAGAAACCTTTCTCCTGCGGCTCGGGCTTGCTTTCCACGTCACCCCAGGGCTTCCAAACCAGGGAGGCTCCTTCCTCCTCCTCTTCCAAGAGGGATCTGTCCCGCAGGGCAGGCAGCTCCGCCTGCAACTGCTCCCCGACATTGATGCGGCTGAAAGGGGGAGGAAGAGAAGGGGGAGGAAGAGGAGGAGGAGAAAGGCACGTCGGGAATGGATACGGCGCAACAAACGCTAAAAAAGAGGGAAAACGTGGTGAGGTGGGGCAAAACCGGTCCCTATTTCCCAGCAAAACATCACTCAGTCTTCCGCCACCAACTTCCACCGCCCCTTCCCACCCCCAGCGTTACCCTTCGGCCACTGGAGGCTTTTTGGGCCCCATCGGGCAGGACAATTTGGCGGTTTTCCCCAAAAAAACAATCCAACTGCTGAATGTCACTCTCCACAGCGGTAGGAAGCTGCCACAGCCACGGCCAGCGAGCGACCGCCGCCTCGGAATGTTGTGTGGAACGCGGGAGGCCGGCAACGGCCTGTGACGTCAGCAAAACCAGTGCTTTACTGGGACAGCACTGGGCGTTTGGGGGGGCTTCTGGCCGATATGGGGGACCCTCCATCCCAAAAACGCGCTGTGGAGAAGGGGCCGAGCGACACCCACCCCCACCCCCAGTTCCCTCCTCCCGTTTTCCCAGGGGTCGCACTCATTCCCACGGCTCAACGTGGATTTTTGCCTCATCCTCCATCAAAAGAACCCCAAAATCCTGGAGGTTCTGCCCAAAAAATCTGACAAAACCACGCTGGGGATAAAAATCTTTCCGCCAACACCCTCCTTTAGCCTTCCTTGCCCTCCTCCTCCTCCTCACACACCACTCCATCCCCCACAAAATTTCCCCCTTCTCAGGGAAATCAGGGCTCTGGAGATGGACCCTCCGGCTACCACTTCACCCCTGCGGCTGCCCTGGGGCAGAAGGTTGGGATTGAGCCATTTGGGCCTTTTCTAGAAGCAAAAGGAGCAAAGCGAAACCCCGGGGGCCCTTTCCATCCCCCAAGCCCCTAGTCCATGGGCTGCAGTCATCATGCTCTAGTGCAGTTCACTCTCTTCACAAGTTGGAAGCCCACGAGAAGCACAGTTAGGACGCCACATTTTAAGAAAGCAAACTTCCAGCTCTTCAAGGAGTTAGGAAATAGGACCCCGGGGGAAACTGCCCTTAGGGACAAGGGAGCAGAACAAAGGAAAAAGGGATTTGTAAGTCCTTCCTCTAGAAATCCATTAGACCCAGCTTCATAGAAACGACACCGGTCTGGATGCTGGTGGTTAAAGAAGATGCATCGGTGGGGGTTAAATTAGGAGAATTAATTGGGCGATCACTTCAAATGAGGTCAAATTAAAACTGGAGGCATTTTGCTGGCTGTGAGGGACTGGAGTGTGCAAGCCTCGGGCCACAAAACTCAATGGAACTTGAGTTTGTCCTGGGCAAAAAGGGCAAACCTGAGGCTTTTGCACAAGGAGGGGCCGCTCTGAACCTCACGGCTCCGGGGAAGGTCTCCCCGACTCCAAAAAGACAGAATAATATCTATTTCCGTGAAGCAAATCCCTCTTTCCTGGCAAGGAACGTTTGAGCAGATGGATTCGTCCAGGAAACAAACCCCCCCAGCAGCTTTTTTACCTCGCCTTTGGCTTTTTCCACCTCATCCCGGACTCTCTTGACCCTTTTCTCCAGCAGGCGAGGTCAGGTGCACCCAAATCGCACTGTCTTCCTCCAGAAGTAACAAGAGTCAACACACTGGGCCACGGTTTGCCTCTGGATCTATGGGCAGAAATCCAGGGATATTAAAGACTCCCTTGTCATTACAAAGGAGGGCAATGATGTCTTCTCCCGCTGGGTTTTTAGCAGGAAGAAGGGTCCTAAGGACAGGATTCCAACGGGGGATTGAAAATAGGGCTTTCTGGGTTAAAAGCCTCCCCGCTAACCAGCTCCGCCCCGCTCCAACGGCTTTACCTCCTTCTGGATGAGGCAAAAAGTCTTCTGATGGACAAAAAAAAGGCTCTTTCAAGAGCTTTGGGAGCGGGATCTCCAGAGAGAAACTCCTCCCTGGCTGCAGATGAGCTGGGACCGCCAAAACCCCCACTTTCTCATGGAAGATGCTCCCGAGAGCACCATCGGCTCTTATCTAGCCACTTTCCTCCCAAAAACGAGCCATCTCCTTCCCTCCAACGCTACGCGGCCAAGACAAGACGGGAGAGAACCCAAACGCCCTATCAAGTAACTCTGAAAAGGGGGAATTTGCCCCTTTCCCACAAGAAAAGCCTGAAGAGAAACCTTTCTCCTGCGGCTCGGGCTTGCTTTCCACGTCACCCCAGGGCTTCCAAACCAGGGAGGCTCCTTCCTCCTCCTCTTCCAAGAGGGATCTGTCCCGCAGGGCAGGCAGCTCCGCCTGCAACTGCTCCCCGACATTGATGCGGCTGAAAGGGGGAGGAAGAGAAGGGGGAGGAAGAGGAGGAGGAGAAAGGCACGTCGGGAATGGATACGGCGCAACAAACGCTAAAAAAGAGGGAAAACGTGGTGAGGTGGGGCAAAACCGGTCCCTATTTCCCAGCAAAACATCACTCAGTCTTCCGCCACCAACTTCCACCGCCCCTTCCCACCCCCAGCGTTACCCTTCGGCCACTGGAGGCTTTTTGGGCCCCATCGGGCAGGACAATTTGGCGGTTTTCCCCAAAAAAACAATCCAACTGCTGAATGTCACTCTCCACAGCGGTAGGAAGCTGCCACAGCCACGGCCAGCGAGCGACCGCCGCCTCGGAATGTTGTGTGGAACGCGGGAGGCCGGCAACGGCCTGTGACGTCAGCAAAACCAGTGCTTTACTGGGACAGCACTGGGCGTTTGGGGGGGCTTCTGGCCGATATGGGGGACCCTCCATCCCAAAAACGCGCTGTGGAGAAGGGGCCGAGCGACACCCACCCCCACCCCCAGTTCCCTCCTCCCGTTTTCCCAGGGGTCGCACTCATTCCCACGGCTCAACGTGGATTTTTGCCTCATCCTCCATCAAAAGAACCCCAAAATCCTGGAGGTTCTGCCCAAAAAATCTGACAAAACCACGCTGGGGATAAAAATCTTTCCGCCAACACCCTCCTTTAGCCTTCCTTGCCCTCCTCCTCCTCCTCACACACCACTCCATCCCCCACAAAATTTCCCCCTTCTCAGGGAAATCAGGGCTCTGGAGATGGACCCTCCGGCTACCACTTCACCCCTGCGGCTGCCCTGGGGCAGAAGGTTGGGATTGAGCCATTTGGGCCTTTTCTAGAAGCAAAAGGAGCAAAGCGAAACCCCGGGGGCCCTTTCCATCCCCCAAGCCCCTAGTCCATGGGCTGCAGTCATCATGCTCTAGTGCAGTTCACTCTCTTCACAAGTTGGAAGCCCACGAGAAGCACAGTTAGGACGCCACATTTTAAGAAAGCAAACTTCCAGCTCTTCAAGGAGTTAGGAAATAGGACCCCGGGGGAAACTGCCCTTAGGGACAAGGGAGCAGAACAAAGGAAAAAGGGATTTGTAAGTCCTTCCTCTAGAAATCCATTAGACCCAGCTTCATAGAAACGACACCGGTCTGGATGCTGGTGGTTAAAGAAGATGCATCGGTGGGGGTTAAATTAGGAGAATTAATTGGGCGATCACTTCAAATGAGGTCAAATTAAAACTGGAGGCATTTTGCTGGCTGTGAGGGACTGGAGTGTGCAAGCCTCGGGCCACAAAACTCAATGGAACTTGAGTTTGTCCTGGGCAAAAAGGGCAAACCTGAGGCTTTTGCACAAGGAGGGGCCGCTCTGAACCTCACGGCTCCGGGGAAGGTCTCCCCGACTCCAAAAAGACAGAATAATATCTATTTCCGTGAAGCAAATCCCTCTTTCCTGGCAAGGAACGTTTGAGCAGATGGATTCGTCCAGGAAACAAACCCCCCCAGCAGCTTTTTTACCTCGCCTTTGGCTTTTTCCACCTCATCCCGGACTCTCTTGACCCTTTTCTCCAGCAGGCGAGGTCAGGTGCACCCAAATCGCACTGTCTTCCTCCAGAAGTAACAAGAGTCAACACACTGGGCCACGGTTTGCCTCTGGATCTATGGGCAGAAATCCAGGGATATTAAAGACTCCCTTGTCATTACAAAGGAGGGCAATGATGTCTTCTCCCGCTGGGTTTTTAGCAGGAAGAAGGGTCCTAAGGACAGGATTCCAACGGGGGATTGAAAATAGGGCTTTCTGGGTTAAAAGCCTCCCCGCTAACCAGCTCCGCCCCGCTCCAACGGCTTTACCTCCTTCTGGATGAGGCAAAAAGTCTTCTGATGGACAAAAAAAAGGCTCTTTCAAGAGCTTTGGGAGCGGGATCTCCAGAGAGAAACTCCTCCCTGGCTGCAGATGAGCTGGGACCGCCAAAACCCCCACTTTCTCATGGAAGATGCTCCCGAGAGCACCAGCGGCTCTTATCTAGCCACTTTCCTCCCAAAAACGAGCCATCTCCTTCCCTCCAACGCTACGCGGCCAAGACAAGACGGGAGAGAACCCAAACGCCCTATCAAGTAACTCTGAAAAGGGGGAATTTGCCCCTTTCCCACAAGAAAAGCCTGAAGAGAAACCTTTCTCCTGCGGCTCGGGCTTGCTTTCCACGTCACCCCAGGGCTTCCAAACCAGGGAGGCTCCTTCCTCCTCCTCTTCCAAGAGGGATCTGTCCCGCAGGGCAGGCAGCTCCGCCTGCAACTGCTCCCCAACATTGATGCGGCTGAAAGGGGGAGGAAGAGAAGGGGGAGGAAGGCACGTCGGGAATGGATACGGCGCAACAAACGCTTCAAAAGAGGGAAAACGTGGTGAGTTGGGGCAAAACCGGTCCCCATTTCCCAGCAAAACATCACTCAGTCTTCCGCCACCAACTTCCACCGCCCCTTCCCACCCCCAGCGTTACCCTTCGGCCACTGGAGGCTTTTTGGGCCCCATCGGGCAGGACAATTTGGCGGTTTTCCCCAAAAAAACAATCCAACTGCTGAATGTCACTCTCCACAGCGGTAGGAAGCTGCCACAGCCATGGCCAGCGAGCGACCGCCGCCTCGGAATGTTGTGTGGAACGCGGGAGGCCGGCAACGGCCTGTGACGTCAGCAAAACCAGTGCTTTACTGGGACAGCACTGGGCCTTTGGGGGGGTTTCTGGCCCATATGGGGGACCCTCCATCCCAAAAACACGCTGTGGAGAAGGGGCCGAGCGACACCCACCCCCACCCCCACTTCCCTCCTCCCGTTTTCCCAGGGGTCGCCCTCATTCCCACGGCTCAACGTGGATTTTTGCCTCATCCTCCATCAAAAGAACCCCAAAATCCTGGAGGTTCTGCCCAAAAAATCTGACAAAACCACGCTGGGGATAAAAATCTTTCCGCCAAGACCCTCCTTTAGCCTTCCTTGCCCTCCTCCTCCTCCTCACACACCACTCCATCCCCCACAGAATTTCCCCCTTCTCAGGGAAATCAGGGCTCTGGAGATGGACCCTCCGGCTACCACTTCACCCCTGCGGCTGCCCCGGGCCAGAAGGCGGGCATTGAGCCAGTTGGGGCTTTTCTAGAAGCAAAAGGAGCAAAGCGAAACCCCGGGGGCCCTTTCCATCCCCCAAGCCCCTAGTCCATGGGCTGCAGTCATCATGCTCTAGTGCAGTTCACTCTCTTCACAAGTTGGAAGCCCACGAGAAGCACAGTTAGGACGCCACATTTTAAGAAAGCAAACTTCCAGCTCTTCAAGGAGTTAGGAAATAGGACCCCGGGGGAAACTGCCCTTAGGGACAAGGGAGCAGAACAAAGGAAAAAGGGGTTTGTAAGTCCTTCCTCTAGAAATCCATTAGACCCAGCTTCATAGAAACGACACCGGTCTGGATGCTGGTGGTTAAAGAAGATGCATCGGTGGGGGTTAAATTAGGAGAATTAATTGGGCGATCACTTCAAATGAGGTCAAATTAAAACTGGAGGCATTTTGCTGGCTGTGAGGGACTGGAGTGGGCAAGCCTCGGGCCACAAAACTCAATGGAACTTGAGTTTGTCCTGGGCAAAAAGGGGAAACCTGAGGCTTTTGCACAAGGAGGGGCCGCTCTGAACCTCACGGCTCCGGGGAAGGTCTCCCCGACTCCAAAAAGACAGAACATTGGGGGTTGAAAGTCAAATAAAACCACCAAGAGGCACCTGGGCAAGGGCAATCCTCCAGCTGCCCTTCCCTTCTGCCCCCGCCCCCGCCCCCCCCCCCCCCCCCCCCCCCCCGGGTGCTTTTCTGAACCCAAAGGAGGCATTTGGGGAAGAAAAAGGGAGGGCTGACCTTCCGCACTCACCTCAGGGCAAGTCCCAGCACCCATCTTTGGGTGAGTTGCCTTTCGTGAAGATGAAGCTGAGGATGACCATGAGGAGCCCCAGCTTGGCCGTCTGGGTGTCCCTGGGGCCTGAGGGGGGACGGCAGAGGGGTATCACCCCCCTGAATAGGGAGGGGGAAGCTCTAACGGGGTCTGCCTGCCTCCCAAAATATGACCCCTCCCCTTCTGCCCATGCGCTCGTGCCAGCACCGCCCGCCCTGTAAAACACCGCTGCCCATTGGCCCGCTCACTGCTCTCATCCCGCCCACCGCCCCCTCTTCAAGCCGCCCATTGGGCCAGCGGCTGCACTCGCCCCGCCCCCTCTCTCCTGCGAGGGCTCCCCTCAGGTGGTGAAAAAGGCGGGAAAGGTGCCCCTGCCCCCTTTCCCCTCAGGGCCACAAAATGGCCGCGCCTGGTAAGGATTCTCTTTTTTGCTGGAATGGGTGTCCTGATGGATTTCCCAAAGGGTTGCCTTTCTGCTGGCTGTGTCTCTGTGCAGAGGGGTGCTCCTGACTGTGTGGCTTTAGCCCTGTGAGGGCTTTGGAGGAGAAGTGGCTAAAGCAGCTTTCTCTCCCTGGAGATGAGCAGCGTTTGGGTAGAAAAGCAGCGGTTGAGTCAGTAAAGCTTCTGGTTAGTGCTGCGCTCAGGCCGTGGAGCTCTGTCTCCTGGAGCTACATTTCCTTTGGAGCCATCATTTTCTCAGCTGAGCCTGTGCGAGTCTCACAGACTGGAGCCCGTTGGGGTGGTGACGCTGGAGCTGGGGTCTATGGACCAAGTCTGATCAACCTTCTGATGATCATAGAAGTTGCCAGTTGATATAATTAAGGGACATCTCCTTGGCTGGGCAGCCCCCATGGACCAGCAAAGTTTGGATGTCTTTGACTTGGCTGATGGCAGAAAACCCCCTCCTGCCCTTGTTTGTGCCCAGAAACTGTGGCTGGAGGCAGCAGGAGATGGAAATTGTCCCTCAAAAGACCGAGATGCTTTTGGGGGGAGGTCGCCCAAAATGAGGAGACGAGGGGTTTCGTCGCCCAATGTCACAGAAGGGGATGTGATGTCATAGAGGGAGGGTTGTGATGTCATAGAGGGGGTTGAGTTGTCATAGGTTGGGGTTCTGAGGTTAGAGGTTTGGGGTGTGATGTCATAGAGGTGGGTTCTGATGTCACAGAAACGGGTTGTGATGTCATGGATGGGGTTGTGACGTCATAGAATGGGGTTGTGATGTCATAAAGGGGTTGTGACATCATCGGGGATAGTGATGTCATAGAGGTAGTGCTGTGACATCGTAGAGGGGCGTTGTGATGTCATAGAGGGGGTTATGATGTCATAGAGTGGGGTGGTGACATCATAGGAGGTTGTGACGTCATCGGGGATTGTGATGTCAAAGAGGTAGGGTTGTGACGTAATAGAAGGGCGTTGTTATTTCACAGAGTGGTTTCACAGAGTGGTGATATTATAGAGTGGGGTTGTGACATCATAGAGTGTGGTTGTGATGTCATAGAAGGGTTATGATGTCATAGAGTGGGGTTGTGATGTCATAGAGGTAGGGTTGTGATGTCATAGAAGGGCATTGTGATGTCATAGAGTGGGGTTGTGACATCATAGAATGCGGTTGTGACATCGTAGTGGGGTTTGTGATGTCACAGAGTTGTGTTGTGATGTCATAGATTGGGATTGTGATGTCATAGAGGGGCGTTGTGATGTCATAGAGGTAGGGTTGTGATGTCATAGAAGGGCGTTGTGACGTCATAGAGTGGGGTTGTGACGTCATAGAGTGCGGTTGTGACATCATGGGTTTGTGATGTCACAGAGTTGTGTTGTGACATCATAGAGTGGTATTGTGATGTCATAGAGGGGCGTTGTGATGTCATAGAGGGGCATTGTGATGTCATAGAGGTAGGGTTGTGACGTCGTAGAGGAGCGTTGTGATTTCACAGCTTTGGGTCGTGATGTCATAGAGTGGGATTGTGATATCATAGAGGGGGTTATGATGTCAGCAGGGATTCTGATGTCATAGATGGGGTTATGATGTCATAGACTGGGGTTATAATGTCATAGAGTGGGGTTGTGACGTCTTAGAGGGGGTTGTGACGTCATCTGGGATTGTGATGTCATAGAGGTAGGGTTGTGTCATCATAGAAGGGCGTTGTGATGTCATAGAGGGAGGGTTGTGATGTCATACAGACGGTTTGTGACGGCATAGAGGGGCGCTGTGATGTCATATAGTGGGGTTTTGATGTCATAGAGAGGGTTATGATGTCATAGAGTGGCGTTGTGACATCATAGAGTGTGGTTGAGATGTCATGGAGGGGGTTGTGATGTCACAGAGTGGTTTGTGACATCATAGAGTGGGGTTGTGACGTCATAGAGTGGGGTTGTGACATCATAGAGGGAGGGTATTGATGTCATACAGGGGGTTTGTGATATCACAGAGGGGTTTGTGACGTCATAGAGTGTGGTTGTGACGTCATAGGAAGTTGTGATGACGTCGGGGATTGTGATGTCATAGACTGGGGTTGCTATGTCATACGTTTCTATGACGCTGGGTCTAATGGATTTCTACAGGAAGGAATCCTGTCCTTAGGACCCTTCTCCCTGCTAAAAACCCAGCGGGAGAAGACATCATTGCCCTCCTTTGTAATGACAAGGGAGTCTTTAATATCCCTGGATTTCTCCCCATAGATCCAGAGGCAAACCGTGGCCCAGTGCGTTGACTCTTGTTACTTCTGGAGGAAGACAGTGCGATTTGGGTGCACCTGACCTCGCCTGCTGGAGAAAAGGGTCAAGAGAGTCCGGGATGAGGTGGAAAAAGCCAAAGGCGAGGTAAAAAAGCTGCTGGGGGGGTTTGTTTCCTGGACGAATCCATCTGCTCAAACGTTCCTTGCCAGGAAAGAGGGATTTGCTTCACGGAAAGAGATATTATTTTAATTTTTGGTGGGCGGGGGAAGGGGGTGGCTGTGTGGCTTCAGTGCGTGGGAATTGCACCTTTTCAGCCCCTTTGATAGATTTTGTGGAGGAAAGTGCTTTTCCGCTTGGGACAGTGGAAATAATACAGTTTTTCTTGCACCCCGTTGTGGCTTTGCACCCCGTTTTCCCATTGTTTTTTTGGCTGTTTAGACTTTACCTGGGCTGATAAACCGGGTGAAATCCATGGCCAAAAAATCTTATTTTTCTGCCTTTTTGAGCCATTTCAAGTTATTTTGTCCCTGGTTTGCAGGCCGTCTGCCACCAGAAGAAGAGGCCACGTGCGACCCCCAAAGACAAGCCCACGCCGGGGCGTCACCACCCGCAGCCCCACAGCGCCTGCGTCTCCTCCGGGGATGCCGGGACCTCCCTGTGCTGGGACTTGCCCTGAGGTGAGTGCGGAAGGTCAGCCCTCCCTTTTTCTTCCCCAAATGCCTCCTTTGGGTTCAGAAAAGCACCCTGGGGAGGGTGGGTGGGGGGCGGGGCGGGGGCAGAAGGGAAGGGCAGCTGGAGGATTGCCCTTGCCCAGGTGCCTCTTGGTGGTTTTATTTGACTTTCAACCCCCAACATTCTTTTTGGAGTCGGGGAGACCTTCCCTGGAGCCGTGAGGTTCAGAGCGGCCCCTCCTTGTGCAAAAGCCTCAGGTTTCCCCTTTTTGCCCAGGACAAACTCAAGTTCCATTGAGTTTTGTGTCCCGAGGCTTGCACACTCCAGTCCCTCACAGCCAGCAAAATGCCTCCAGTTTTAATTTGACCTCATTTGAAGTGATCGCCCAATTAATTCTCCTAATTTAACCCCCCCAAAATCCATCTTCTTTAACCACCAGCATCCAGACCGGTGTCGTTTCTATGAAGCTGGGTCTAATGGATTTCTAGAGGAAGGACTTACAAATCCCTTTTTCCTTTGTTCTGCTCCCTTGTCCCTAAGGGCAGTTTCCCCCGGGGTCCTATTTCCTAACTCCTTGAAGAGCTGGAAGTTTGCTTTCTTAAAATGTGGCGTCCTAACTGTGCTTCTCGTGGGCTTCCAACTTGTGAAGAGAGTGAACTGCACTAGAGCATGATGACTGCAGCCCATGGACTAGGGGATTGGGGGATGGAAAGGGCCCCCGGGGTTTCGCTTTGCTCCTTTTGCTTCTAGAAAAGCCCCAACTGGCTCAATGCCCGCCTTCTGGCCCGGGGCAGCCGCAGGGGTGAAGTGGTAGCCGGAGTGTCCATCTCCAGAGCCCTGATTTCCCTGAGAAGGGGGAAATTTTGTGGGGGATGGAGTGGTGTGTGAGGAGGAGGAGGGCAAGGAAGGCTAAAGGAGGTTCTTGACGGAAAGATTTTTATCCCCAGCGTGGTTTTGTCAGATTTTTTGGGCAGAACCTCCAGGATTTTGGGGTTCTTTTGATGGAGGATGAGGCAAAAATCCACGTTGAGCCGTGGGAATGAGGGCGACCCCTGGGAAAACGGGAGGAGGGAACTGGGGGTGGGGGTGGGTGTCGCTCGGCCCCTTCTCCACAGCGTGTTTTTGGGTGGAGGGTCCCCCATATGGACCGGAAACCCCCCAAACGCCCAGTGCTGTCCCAGTAAAGCACTGGTTTTGCTGACGTCACAGGCCGTTGCCGGCCTCCCGCGTTCCACACAACATTCCGAGGCGGCGGTCGCTCGCTGGCCGTGGCTGTGGCAGTTTCCTACCGCTGTGGAGAGTGACATTCAGCAGTTGGATTGTTTTTTTGGGGAAACCCCCAAATTGTCCTGCCCGATGGGGCCCAAAAAGCCTCCAGTGGCCGAAGGGTAACGCTGGGGGTGGGAAGGGGCGGTGGAAGTTGGTGGCGGAAGACTGAGTGATGTTTTGCTGGGAAATAGGGACCGGTTTTGCCCCACCTCACCACGTTTTCCCTCTTTTTTAGCGTTTGTTGCGCCGTATCCATTCCCGACGTGCCTTCCTCCCCCTCCTCTTCCTCCCCCTTTCAGCCGCATCAATGTCGGGGAGCAGTTGCAGGCGGAGCTGCCTGCCCTGCGGGACAGATCCCTCTTGGAAGAGGAGGACGAAGGAGCCTCCCTGGTTTGGAAGCCCTGGGGTGACATGGAAAGCAAGCCCGAGCCGCAGGAGAAAGGTTTCTCTTCAGGCTTTTCTTGTGGGAAAGGGGCAAATTCCACCTTTTCAGAGTTACTTGATAGGGCGTTTGGGTTCTCTCCCGTCTTGTCTTGGCCCCGTAGCGTTGGAGGGAAGGAGATGGCTCGTTTTTGGGAGGAAAGTGGCTAGATAAGAGCCAATGGTGCTCTCGGGAGCATCTTCCATGAGAAAGGGGGGGTTTTGGCGGTCCCAGCTCATCTGCAGCCAGGGAGGAGTTTCTCTCTGGAGATCCCGCTCCCAAAGCTCTTGAAAGAGCCTTTTTTTTGTCCATCAGAAGACTTTTGGCCATATCCAGAAGGAGGTAAAGCCGTTGGAGCGGGGTGGAGCTGGTTAGCGGGGAGGCTTTTAACCCAGAAAGCCCTATTTTCAATCCCCCGTTGGAATCCTGTCCTTAGGACCCTTCTCCCTGCTCAAAACCCAGCGGGAGAAGACATCATTGCCCTCCTTTGTAATGACAAGGGAGTCTTTAATATCCCTGGATTTCTGCCCATAGATCCAGAGGCAAACCGTGGCCCAGTGTGTTGACTCTTGTTACTTCTGGAGGAAGACAGTGCGATTTGGGTGCACCTGACCTCGCCTGCTGGAGAAAAGGGTCAAGAGAGTCCGGGATGAGGTGGAAAAAGCCAAAGGCGAGGTAAAAAAGCTGCTGGGGGGGTTTGTTTCCTCGACGAATCCATCTGCTCGAACGTTCCTTGCCAGGAAAGAGGGATTTGCTTCACGGAAAGAGATATTATTTTAATTTTTGGTGGGCGGGGGAAGGGGGTGGCTGTGTGGCTTCAGTGCGTGGGAATTGCACCTTTTCAGCCCCTTTGATAGATTTTGTGGAGGAAAGTGCTTTTCCGCTTGGGACAGTGGAAATAATACAGTTTTTCTTGCACCCCATTGTGGCTTTGCACCCTGTTTTCCCATTGGTTTTTTTGGCTGTTTAGACTTTACCTGGGCTGATAAACTGCGTGAAATCCGTGGCCAAAAAATCTTATTTTTCTGCCTTTTTGAGAGATTTCAAGTTATTTTGTCCCTGGTTTGCAGGCCGTCTGCCCCCAGAAGAAGAGGCCACGTGCGACCCCCAAAGACAAGCCCCCGCCGGGGCGTCACCACCCGCAGCCCCACAGCGCCTGCGTCTCCTCCGGGGATGCCGGGACCTCCCTGTGCTGGGACTTGCCCTGAGGTGAGTGCGGAAGGTCAGCCCTCCCTTTTTCTTCCCCAAATGCCTCCTTTGGGTTCAGAAAAGCACCCTGGGGAGGGTGGGTGGGGGGCGGGGCAGGGGCAGAAGGGAAGGGCAGCTGGAGGATTGCCCTTGCCCAGGTGCCTCTTGGTGGTTTTATTTGACTTTCAACCCCCAACATTCTTTTTGGAGTCGGGGAGACCTTCCCCGGAGCCGTGAGGTTCAGAGCGGCCCCTCCTTGTGCAAAAGCCTCAGGTTTCCCCTTTTTGCCCAGGACAAACTCAAGTTCCATTGAGTTTTGTGTCCCGAGGCTTGCCCACTCCAGTCCCTCACAGCCAGCAAAATGCCTCCAGTTTTAATTTGACCTCATTTGAAGTGATCGCCCAATTAATTCTCCTAATTTAACCCCCACCGATGCATCTTCTTTAACCACCAGCATCCAGACCGGTGTCGTTTCTATGAAGCTGGGTCTAATGGATTTCTAGAGGAAGGACTTACAAATCCCTTTTTCCTTTGTTCTGCTCCCTTGTCCCTAAGGGCAGTTTCCCAGGGGGTCCTATTTCCTAACTCCTTGAAGAGCTGGAAGTTTGCTTTCTTCAAATGTGGCGTCCTAACTGTGCTTCTCGTGGGCTTCCAACTTGTGAAGAGAGTGAACTGCACTAGAGCATGATGACTGCAGCCCATGGACTAGGGGCTTGGGGGATGGAAAGGGCCCCCGGGGTTTCGCTTTGCTCCTTTTGCTTCTAGAAAAGCCCCAACTGGCTCAATCCCCGCCTTCTGGCCCGGGGCAGCCGCAGGGGTGAAGTGGTAGCCGGAGGGTCCCTCTGCAGAGCCCTGATTTCCCTGAGAAGGGGGAAATTTTGTGGGGGATGGAGTGGTGTGTGAGGAGGAGGAGGGCAAGGAAGGCTAAAGGAGGTTCTTGACGGAAAGATTTTTATCCCCAGCGTGGTTTTGTCAGATTTTTTGGGCAGAACCTCCAGGATTTTGGGGTTCTTTTGATGGAGGATGAGGCAAAAATCCACGTTGAGCCGTGGGAATGAGGGCGACCCCTGGGAAAACGGGAGGAGGGAACTAGGGGTGGGGGTGGGTGTCGCTCGGCCCCTTCTCCACAGCGTGTTTTTGGGTGGAGGGTCCCCCATATGGACCGGAAACCCCCAAAACGCCCAGTGCTGTCCCAGTAAAGCACTGGTTTTGCTGACGTCACAGGCCGTTGCCAGCCTCCTGCGTTCCACACAACATTCCGAGGCGGCGGTGGCTCGCTGGCCGTGGCTGTGGCAGTTTCCTACCGCTGTGGAGAGTGACATTCAGCAGTTGGATTGTTTTTTTGGGGAAACCGCCAAATTGTCCTGCCCGATGGGGCCCAAAAAGCCTCCAGTGGCCGAAGG
Organism: Numenius arquata; assembly: GCF_964106895.1. NCBI lineage: Eukaryota > Metazoa > Chordata > Aves > Charadriiformes > Scolopacidae > Numenius > Numenius arquata. Next base: position 208,130 of record NW_027414781.1, read on the forward strand.
GTAACGCTGGGGGTGGGAAGGGGCGGTGGAAGTTGGTGGCGGAAGACTGAGTGATGTTTTGCTGGGAAATAGGGACCGGTTTTGCCCCACCTCACCACGTTTTCCCTCTTTTTTAGCATTTGTTGCGCTGTATCCATTCCCGACGTGCCTTCCTCCCCCTCCTCTTCCTCCCCCTTTCAGCCGCATCAATGTCGGGGAGCAGTTGCAGGCGGAGCTGCCTGCCCTGCGGGACAGATCCCTCTTGGAAGAGGAGGACGAAGGAGCCTCCCTGGTTTGGAAGCCCTGGGGTGACGTGGAAAGCAACCCCAAGCCGCAGGAGAAAGGTTTCTCTTCAGGCTTTTCTTATGGGAAAGGGGCAAATTCCACCTTTTCAGAGTTACTTGATAGGGCGTTTGGGTTCTCTCCCATCTTGTTTTGGCCCTGTAGCGTTGGAGGGAAGGAGATGGCTCGTTTTTGGGAGGAAAGTGGCTAGATAAGAGCCGATGGTGCTCTCGGGAGCATCTTCCACGAGAAAGGGGGGGTTTTGGCGGTCCCAGCTCATCTGCAGCCAGGGAGGAGTTTCTCTCTGGAGATCCCGCTCCCAAAGCTCTTGAAAGAGCCTTTTTTTTGTCCATCAGAAGACTTTTGGCCTCATCCAGAAGGAGGTAAAGCCGTTGGAGCGGGGCGGAGCTGGTTAGCGGGGAGGCTTTTAACCCAGAAAGCCCTATTTTCAATCCCCCGTTGGAATCCTGTCCTTAGGACCCTTCTTCCTGCTCAAAACCCAGCGGGAGAAGATATCATTGCCCTCCTTTGTAATGACAAGGGAGTCTTTAATATCCCTGGATTTCTGCCCATAGATCCAGAGGCAAACCGTGGCCCAGTGTGTTGACTCTTGTTACTTCTGGAGGAAGACAGTGCGATTTGGGTGCACCTGACCTCGCCTGCTGGAGAAAAGGGTCAAGAGAGTCCGGGATGAGGTGGAAAAAGCCAAAGGCGAGGTAAAAAAGCTGCTGGGGGGGTTTGTTTCCTCGACAAATCCATCTGCTCGAACGTTCCTTGCCAGGAAAGAGGGATTTGCTTCACGGAAAGAGCTATTATTTTAATTTTTGGTGGGCAGGGGAAGGGGGTGGCTGTGTGGCTTCAGTGCGTGGGAATTGCACCTTTTCAGCCCCTTTGATAGATTTTGTGGAGGAAAGTGCTTTTCCGCTTGGGACAGTGGAAATAATACAGTTTTTCTTGCACCCCATTGTGGCTTTGCACCCTGTTTTCCCATTGGTTTTTTTGGCTGTTTAGACTTTACCTGGGCTGATAAACTGCGTGAAATCCGTGGCCAAAAAATCTTATTTTTCTGCCTTTTTGAGAGATTTCAAGTTATTTTGTCCCTGGTTTGCAGGCCGTCTGCCCCCAGAAGAAGAGGCCACGTGCGACCCCCAAAGACAAGCCCCCGCCGGGGCGTCACCACCCGCAGCCCCACAGCGCCTGCGTCTCCTCCGGGGATGCCGGGACCTCCCTGTGCTGGGACTTGCCCTGAGGTGAGTGCGGAAGGTCAGCCCTCCCTTTTTCTTCCCCAAATGCCTCCTTTGGGTTCAGAAAAGCACCCTGGGGAGGGTGGGTGGGGGGCGGGGCAGGGGCAGAAGGGAAGGGCAGCTGGAGGATTGCCCTTGCCCAGGTGCCTCTTGGTGGTTTTATTTGACTTTCAACCCCCAACATTCTTTTTGGAGTCGGGGAGACCTTCCCCGGAGCCGTGAGGTTCAGAGCGGCCCCTCCTTGTGCAAAAGCCTCAGGTTTCCCCTTTTTGCCCAGGACAAACTCAAGTTCCATTGAGTTTTGTGTCCCGAGGCTTGCCCACTCCAGTCCCTCACAGCCAGCAAAATGCCTCCAGTTTTAATTTGACCTCATTTGAAGTGATCGCCCAATTAATTCTCCTAATTTAACCCCCACCGATGCATCTTCTTTAACCACCAGCATCCAGACCGGTGTCGTTTCTATGAAGCTGGGTCTAATGGATTTCTAGAGGAAGGACTTACAAATCCCTTTTTCCTTTGTTCTGCTCCCTTGTCCCTAAGGGCAGTTTCCCAGGGGGTCCTATTTCCTAACTCCTTGAAGAGCTGGAAGTTTGCTTTCTTAAAATGTGGCGTCCTAACTGTGCTTCTCGTGGGCTTCCAACTTGTGAAGAGAGTGAACTGCACTAGAGCATGATGACTGCAGCCCATGGACTAGGGGCTTGGGGGATGGAAAGGGCCCCCGGGGTTTCGCTTTGCTCCTTTTGCTTCTAGAAAAGCCCCAACTGGCTCAATCCCCGCCTTCTGGCCCGGGGCAGCCGCAGGGGTGAAGTGGTAGCCGGAGGGTCCCTCTGCAGAGCCCTGATTTCCCTGAGAAGGGGGAAATTTTGTGGGGGATGGAGTGGTGTGTGAGGAGGAGGAGGGCAAGGAAGGCTAAAGGAGGTTCTTGACGGAAAGATTTTTATCCCCAGCGTGGTTTTGTCAGATTTTTTGGGCAGAACCTCCAGGATTTTGGGGTTCTTTTGATGGAGGATGAGGCAAAAATCCACGTTGAGCCGTGGGAATGAGGGCGACCCCTGGGAAAACGGGAGGAGGGAACTAGGGGTGGGGGTGGGTGTCGCTCGGCCCCTTCTCCACAGCGTGTTTTTGGGTGGAGGGTCCCCCATATGGACCGGAAACCCCCAAAACGCCCAGTGCTGTCCCAGTAAAGCACTGGTTTTGCTGACGTCACAGGCCGTTGCCAGCCTCCTGCGTTCCACACAACATTCCGAGGCGGCGGTGGCTCGCTGGCCGTGGCTGTGGCAGTTTCCTACCGCTGTGGAGAGTGACATTCAGCAGTTGGATTGTTTTTTTGGGGAAACCGCCAAATTGTCCTGCCCGATGGGGCCCAAAAAGCCTCCAGTGGCCGAAGGGTAACGCTGGGGGTGGGAAGGGGCGGTGGAAGTTGGTGGCGGAAGACTGAGTGATGTTTTGCTGGGAAATAGGGACCGGTTTTGCCCCACCTCACCACGTTTTCCCTCTTTTTTAGCATTTGTTGCGCTGTATCCATTCCCGACGTGCCTTCCTCCCCCTCCTCTTCCTCCCCCTTTCAGCCGCATCAATGTCGGGGAGCAGTTGCAGGCGGAGCTGCCTGCCCTGCGGGACAGATCCCTCTTGGAAGAGGAGGACGAAGGAGCCTCCCTGGTTTGGAAGCCCTGGGGTGACGTGGAAAGCAACCCCAAGCCGCAGGAGAAAGGTTTCTCTTCAGGCTTTTCTTATGGGAAAGGGGCAAATTCCACCTTTTCAGAGTTACTTGATAGGGCGTTTGGGTTCTCTCCCATCTTGTTTTGGCCCTGTAGCGTTGGAGGGAAGGAGATGGCTCGTTTTTGGGAGGAAAGTGGCTAGATAAGAGCCGCTGGTGCTCTCGGGAGCATCTTCCACGAGAAAGGGGGGGTTTTGGCGGTCCCAGCTCATCTGCAGCCAGGGAGGAGTTTCTCTCTGGAGATCCCGCTCCCAAAGCTCTTGAAAGAGCCTTTTTTTTGTCCATCAGAAGACTTTTGGCCTCATCCAGAAGGAGGTAAAGCCGTTGGAGCGGGGCGGAGCTGGTTAGCGGGGAGGCTTTTAACCCAGAAAGCCCTATTTTCAATCCCCCGTTGGAATCCTGTCCTTAGGACCCTTCTTCCTGCTCAAAACCCAGCGGGAGAAGATATCATTGCCCTCCTTTGTAATGACAAGGGAGTCTTTAATATCCCTGGATTTCTGCCCATAGATCCAGAGGCAAACCGTGGCCCAGTGTGTTGACTCTTGTTACTTCTGGAGGAAGACAGTGCGATTTGGGTGCACCTGACCTCGCCTGCTGGAGAAAAGGGTCAAGAGAGTCCGGGATGAGGTGGAAAAAGCCAAAGGCGAGGTAAAAAAGCTGCTGGGGGGGTTTGTTTCCTCGACAAATCCATCTGCTCGAACGTTCCTTGCCAGGAAAGAGGGATTTGCTTCACGGAAAGAGCTATTATTTTAATTTTTGGTGGGCGGGGGAAGGGGGTGGCTGTGTGGCTTCAGTGCGTGGGAATTGCACCTTTTCAGCCCCTTTGATAGATTTTGTGGAGGAAAGTGCTTTTCCGCTTGGGACAGTGGAAATAATACAGTTTTTCTTGCACCCCATTGTGGCTTTGCACCCTGTTTTCCCATTGGTTTTTTTGGCTGTTTAGACTTTACCTGGGCTGATAAACTGCGTGAAATCCGTGGCCAAAAAATCTTATTTTTCTGCCTTTTTGAGAGATTTCAAGTTATTTTGTCCCTGGTTTGCAGGCCGTCTGCCCCCAGAAGAAGAGGCCACGTGCGACCCCCAAAGACAAGCCCCCGCCGGGGCGTCACCACCCGCAGCCCCACAGCGCCTGCGTCTCCTCCGGGGATGCCGGGACCTCCCTGTGCTGGGACTTGCCCTGAGGTGAGTGCGGAAGGTCAGCCCTCCCTTTTTCTTCCCCAAATGCCTCCTTTGGGTTCAGAAAAGCACCCTGGGGAGGGTGGGTGGGGGGCGGGGCAGGGGCAGAAGGGAAGGGCAGCTGGAGGATTGCCCTTGCCCAGGTGCCTCTTGGTGGTTTTATTTGACTTTCAACCCCCAACATTCTTTTTGGAGTCGGGGAGACCTTCCCTGGAGCCGTGAGGTTCAGAGCGGCCCCTCCTTGTGCAAAAGCCTCAGGTTTCCCCTTTTTGCCCAGGACAAACTCAAGTTCCATTGAGTTTTGTGTCCCGAGGCTTGCCCACTCCAGTCCCTCACAGCCAGCAAAATGCCTCCAGTTTTAATTTGACCTCATTTGAAGTGATCGCCCAATTAATTCTCCTAATTTAACCCCCACCGATGCATCTTCTTTAACCACCAGCATCCAGACCGGTGTCGTTTCTATGAAGCTGGGTCTAATGGATTTCTAGAGGAAGGACTTACAAATCCCTTTTTCCTTTGTTCTGCTCCCTTGTCCCTAAGGGCAGTTTCCCAGGGGGTCCTATTTCCTAACTCCTTGAAGAGCTGGAAGTTTGCTTTCTTAAAATGTGGTGTCCTAACTGTGCTTCTCGTGGGCTTCCAACTTGTGAAGAGAGTGAACTGCACTAGAGCATGATGACTGCAGCCCATGGACTAGGGGATTGGGGGATGGAAAGGGCCCCCGGGGTTTCGCTTTGCTCCTTTTGCTTCTAGAAAAGCCCCAACTGGCTCAATGCCCGCCTTCTGGCCCGGGGCAGCCGCAGGGGTGAAGTGGTAGCCGGAGGGTCCATCTCCAGAGCCCTGATTTCCCTGAGAAGGGGGAAATTTTGTGGGGGATGGAGTGGTGTGTGAGGAGGAGGAGGAGGGCAAGGAAGGCTAAAGGAGGTTCTTGACGGAAAGATTTTTATCCCCAGCGTGGTTTTGTCAGATTTTTTGGGCAGAACCTCCAGGATTTTGGGGTTCTTTTGATGGAGGATGAGGCAAAAATCCACGTTGAGCCGTGGGAATGAGGGCGACCCCTGGGAAAACGGGAGGAGGGAACTAGGGGTGGGGGTGGGTGTCGCTCGGCCCCTTCTCCACAGCGTGTTTTTGGGTGGAGGGTTCCCCATATGGACCGGAAACCCCCCAAACGCCCAGTGCTGTCCCAGTAAAGCACTGGTTTTGCTGACGTCACAGGCCGTTGCCAGCCTCCTGCGTTCCACACAACATTCCGAGGCGGCGGTGGCTCGCTGGCCGTGGCTGTGGCAGTTTCCTACCGCTGTGGAGAGTGACATTCAGCAGTTGGATTGTTTTTTTGGGGAAACCGCCAAATTGTCCTGCCCGATGGGGCCCAAAAAGCCTCCAGTGGCCGAAGGGTAACGCTGGGGGTGGGAAGGGGCGGTGGAAGTTGGTGGCGGAAGACTGAGTGATGTTTTGCTGGGAAATAGGGACCGGTTTTGCCCCACCTCACCACGTTTTCCCTCTTTTTTAGCATTTGTTGCGCTGTATCCATTCCCGACGTGCCTTCCTCCCCCTCCTCTTCCTCCCCCTTTCAGCCGCATCAATGTCGGGGAGCAGTTGCAGGCGGAGCTGCCTGCCCTGCGGGACAGATCCCTCTTGGAAGAGGAGGACGAAGGAGCCTCCCTGGTTTGGAAGCCCTGGGGTGACGTGGAAAGCAACCCCAAGCCGCAGGAGAAAGGTTTCTCTTCAGGCTTTTCTTATGGGAAAGGGGCAAATTCCACCTTTTCAGAGTTACTTGATAGGGCGTTTGGGTTCTCTCCCATCTTGTTTTGGCCCTGTAGCGTTGGAGGGAAGGAGATGGCTCGTTTTTGGGAGGAAAGTGGCTAGATAAGAGCCGATGGTGCTCTCGGGAGCATCTTCCACGAGAAAGGGGGGGTTTTGGCGGTCCCAGCTCATCTGCAGCCAGGGAGGAGTTTCTCTCTGGAGATCCCGCTCCCAAAGCTCTTGAAAGAGCCTTTTTTTTGTCCATCAGAAGACTTTTGGCCTCATCCAGAAGGAGGTAAAGCCGTTGGAGCGGGGCGGAGCTGGTTAGCGGGGAGGCTTTTAACCCAGAAAGCCCTATTTTCAATCCCCCGTTGGAATCCTGTCCTTAGGACCCTTCTTCCTGCTCAAAACCCAGCGGGAGAAGATATCATTGCCCTCCTTTGTAATGACAAGGGAGTCTTTAATATCCCTGGATTTCTGCCCATAGATCCAGAGGCAAACCGTGGCCCAGTGTGTTGACTCTTGTTACTTCTGGAGGAAGACAGTGCGATTTGGGTGCACCTGACCTCGCCTGCTGGAGAAAAGGGTCAAGAGAGTCCGGGATGAGGTGGAAAAAGCCAAAGGCGAGGTAAAAAAGCTGCTGGGGGGGTTTGTTTCCTCGACAAATCCATCTGCTCGAACGTTCCTTGCCAGGAAAGAGGGATTTGCTTCACGGAAAGAGCTATTATTTTAATTTTTGGTGGGCGGGGGAAGGGGGTGGCTGTGTGGCTTCAGTGCGTGGGAATTGCACCTTTTCAGCCCCTTTGATAGATTTTGTGGAGGAAAGTGCTTTTCCGCTTGGGACAGTGGAAATAATAGAGTTTTTCTTGCACCCCGTTGTGGCTTTGCACCCTGTTTTCCCATTGGTTTTTTTGGCTGTTTAGACTTTACCTGGGCTGATAAACCGCGTGAAATCCGTGGCCAAAAAATCTTATTTTTCTGCCTTTTTGAGCCATTTCAAGTTATTTTGTCCCTGGTTTGCAGGCCGTCTGCCCCCAGAAGAAGAGGCCACGTGCGACCCCCAAAGACAAGCCCCCGCCGGGGCGTCACCACCCGCAGCCCCACAGCGCCTGCGTCTCCTCCGGGGATGCCGGGACCTCCCTGTGCTGGGACTTGCCCTGAGGTGAGTGCGGAAGGTCAGCCCTCCCTTTTTCTTCCCCAAATGCCTCCTTTGGGTTCAGAAAAGCACCCTGGGGAGGGGGGATGGGGGGCGGGGCGGGGGCAGAAGGGAAGGGCAGCTGGAGGATTGCCCTTGCCCAGGTGCCTCTTGGTGGTTTTATTTGACTTTCAACCCCCAACATTCTTTTTGGAGTCGGGGAGACCTTCCCTGGAGCCGTGAGGTTCAGAGCGGCCCCTCCTTGTGCAAAAGCCTCAGGTTTGCCCTTTTTGCCCAGGACAAACTCAAGTTCCATTGAGTTTTGTGGCCCGAGGCTTGCACACTCCAGTCCCTCACAGCCAGCAAAATGCCTCCAGTTTTAATTTGACCTCATTTGAAGTGATCGCCCAATTAATTCTCCTAATTTAACCCCCACCGATGCATCTTCTTTAACCACCAGCATCCAGACCGGTGTCGTTTCTATGAAGCTGGGTCTAATGGATTTCTAGAGGAAGGACTTACAAATCCCTTTTTCCTTTGTTCTGCTCCCTTGTCCCTAAGGGCAGTTTCCCAGGGGGTCCTATTTCCTAACTCCTTGAAGAGCTGGAAGTTTGCTTTCTTAAAATGTGGCGTCCTAACTGTGCTTCTCGTGGGCTTCCAACTTGTGAAGAGAGTGAACTGCACTAGAGCATGATGACTGCAGCCCATGGACTAGGGGCTTGGGGGATGGAAAGGGCCCCCGGGGTTTCGCTTTGCTCCTTTTGCTTCTAGAAAAGCCCCAACTGGCTCAATCCCCGCCTTCTGGCCCGGGGCAGCCGCAGGGGTGAAGTGGTAGCCGGAGGGTCCCTCTGCAGAGCCCTGATTTCCCTGAGAAGGGGGAAATGTTGTGGGGGATGGAGTGGTGTGTGAGGAGGAGGAGGAGGGCAAGGAAGGCTAAAGGAGGTTCTTGACGGAAAGATTTTTATCCCCAGCGTGGTTTTGTCAGATTTTTTGGGCAGAACCTCCAGGATTTTGGGGTTCTTTTGATGGAGGATGAGGTAAAAATCCACGTTGAGCCGTGGGAATGAGGGCGACCCCTGGGAAAACGGGAGGAGGGAACTGGGGGTGGGGGTGGGTGTCGCTCGGCCCCTTCTCCACAGCGTGTTTTTGGGTGGAGGGTCCCCCATATGGGCCAGAAACCCCCCCAAAGGCCCAGTGCTGTCCCAGTAAAGCACTGGTTTTGCTGACGTCACAGGCCGTTGCCGGCCTCCCGTGTTCCACACAACATTCCGAGGCGGCGGTCGCTGGCTGGCCGTGGCTGTGGCAGCTTCCTACCGCTGTGGAGAGTGACATTCAGCAGTTGGATTGTTTTTTTGGGGAAACCCCCAAATTGTCCTGCCCGATGGGGCCCAAAAAGCCTCCAGTGGCCGAAGGGTAACGCTGGGGGTGGGAAGGGGCGGTGGAAGTTGGTGGCGGAAGACTGAGTGATGTTTTGCTGGGAAATAGGGACCGGTTTTGCCCCACCTCACCACGTTTTCCCTCTTTTTTAGCGTTTGTTGCGCCGTATCCATTCCCGACGTGCCTTCCTCCCCCTCCTCTTCCTCCCCCTTTCAGCCGCATCAATGTTGGGGAGCAGTTGCAGGCGGAGCTGCCTGCCCTGCGGGACAGATCCCTCTTGGAAGAGGAGGAGGAAGGAGCCTCCCTGGTTTGGAAGCCCTGGGGTGACATGGAAAGCAAGCCCGAGCCGCAGGAGAAAGGTTTCTCTTCAGGATTTTCTTGTGGGAAAGGGGCAAATTCCACCTTTTCAGAGTTACTTGATAGGGCGTTTGGGTTCTCTCCCGTCTTGTCTTGGCCGCGTAGCGTTGGAGGGAAGGAGATGGCTCGTTTTTGGGAGGAAAGTGGCTAGATAAGAGCCGCTGGTGCTCTCGGGAGCATCTTCCATGAGAAAGGGGGGGTTTTGGCGGTCCCAGCTCATCTGCAGCCAGGGAGGAGTTTCTCTCTGGAGATCCCGCTCCCAAAGCTCTTGAAAGAGCCTTTTTTTGGTCCATCAGAAGACTTTTGGCCTCATCCAGAAGGAGGTAAAGCCGTTGGAGCGGGGCGGAGCTGGTTAGCGGGGAGGCTTTTAACCCAGAAAGCCCTATTTTCAATCCCCCGTTGGAATCCTGTCCTTAGGACCCTTCTTCCTGCTCAAAACCCAGCGGGAGAAGACGACATTGCCCTCCTTTGTAATGACAAGGGAGTCTTTAATATCCCTGGATTTCTGCCCATAGATCCAGAGGCAAACCGTGGCCCAGTGTGTTGACTCTTGTTACTTCTGGAGGAAGACAGTGCGATTTGGGTGCACCTGACCTCGCCTGCTGGAGAAAAGGGTCAAGAGAGTCCGGGATGAGGTGGAAAAAGCCAAAGGCGAGGTAAAAAAGCTGCTGGGGGGGTTTGTTTCCTCGACGAATCCATCTGCTCAAACGTTCCTTGCCAGGAAAGAGGGATTTGCTTCACGGAAATAGCTATTATTTTAATTTTTGGTGGGCGGGGGAAGGGGGTGGCTGTGTGGCTTCAGTGCGTGGGAATTGCACCTTTTCAGCCCCTTTGATAGATTTTGTGGAGGAAAGTGCTTTTCCGCTTGGGACAGTGGAAATAATACAGTTTTTCTTGCACCCCGTTGTGGCTTTGCACCCCGTTTTCCCATTGGTTTTTTGGCTGTTTAGACTTTACCTGGGCTGATAAACTGCGTGAAATCCGTGGCCAAAAAATCTTATTTTTCTGCCTTTTTGAGAGATTTCAAGTTATTTTGTCCCTGGTTTGCAGGCCGTCTGCCACCAGAAGAAGAGGCCACGTGCGACCCCAGAAGACAAGCCCACGCCGGGGCGTCACCACCCGCAGCCCCACAGCGCCTGCGTCTCCTCCGGGGATGCCGGGACCTCCCTGTGCTGGGACTTGCCCTGAGGTGAGTGCGGAAGGTCAGCCCTCCCTTTTTCTTCCCCAAATGCCTCGTTTGGGTTCAGAAAAGCACCCTGGGGGAGGTGGGGGGTGCGGGGGCAGAAGGGAAGGGCAGCTGGAGGATTGCCCTTGCCCAGGTGCCTCTTGGTGGTTTTATTTGACTTTCAGCCCCCAACGTTCTGTCTTTTTGGAGTCGGGGAGACCTTCCCCGGAGCCGTGAGGTTCAGAGCGGCCCCTCCTTGTGCAAAAGCCTCAGGTTTGCCCTTTTTGCCCAGGACAAACTCAAGTTCCATTGAGTTTTGTGGCCCGAGGCTTGCCCACTCCAGTCCCTCACAGCCAGCAAAATGCCTCCAGTTTTAATTTGACCTCATTTGAAGTGATCGCCCAATTAATTCTCCTAATTTAACCCCCCCAAAATCCATCCTCTTTAACCACCAGCATCCAGACCGGTGTCGTTTCTATGAAGCTGGGTCTAATGGATTTCTAGAGGAAGGACTTACAAATCCCTTTTTCCTTTGTTCTGCTCCCTTGTCCCTAAGGGCAGTTTCCCAGGGGGTCCTATTTCCTAACTCCTTGAAGAGCTGGAAGTTTGCTTTCTTAAAATGTGGCGTCCTAACTGTGCTTCTCGTGGGCTTCCAACTTGTGAAGAGAGTGAACTGCACTAGAGCATGATGACTGCAGCCCATGGACTAGGGGCTTGGGGGATGGAAAGGGCCCCCGGGGTTTCGCTTTGCTCCTTTTGCTTCTAGAAAAGCCCCAACTGGCTCAATCCCCGCCTTCTGGCCCGGGGCAGCCGCAGGGGTGAAGTGGTAGCCGGAGGGTCCCTCTGCAGAGCCCTGATTTCCCTGAGAAGGGGGAAATGTTGTGGGGGATGGAGTGGTGTGTGAGGAGGAGGAGGAGGGCAAGGAAGGCTAAAGGAGGTTCTTGACGGAAAGATTTTTATCCCCAGCGTGGTTTTGTCAGATTTTTTGGGCAGAACCTCCAGGATTTTGGGGTTCTTTTGATGGAGGATGAGGTAAAAATCCACGTTGAGCCGTGGGAATGAGGGCGACCCCTGGGAAAACGGGAGGAGGGAACTGGGGGTGGGGGTGGGTGTCGCTCGGCCCCTTCTCCACAGCGTGTTTTTGGGTGGAGGGTCCCCCATATGGGCCAGAAACCCCCCCAAAGGCCCAGTGCTGTCCCAGTAAAGCACTGGTTTTGCTGACGTCACAGGCCGTTGCCGGCCTCCCGTGTTCCACACAACATTCCGAGGCGGCGGTCGCTGGCTGGCCGTGGCTGTGGCAGCTTCCTACCGCTGTGGAGAGTGACATTCAGCAGTTGGATTGTTTTTTTGGGGAAACCCCCAAATTGTCCTGCCCGATGGGGCCCAAAAAGCCTCCAGTGGCCGAAGGGTAACGCTGGGGGTGGGAAGGGGCGGTGGAAGTTGGTGGCGGAAGACTGAGTGATGTTTTGCTGGGAAATAGGGACCGGTTTTGCCCCACCTCACCACGTTTTCCCTCTTTTTTAGCGTTTGTTGCGCCGTATCCATTCCCGACGTGCCTTCCTCCCCCTCCTCTTCCTCCCCCTTTCAGCCGCATCAATGTTGGGGAGCAGTTGCAGGCGGAGCTGCCTGCCCTGCGGGACAGATCCCTCTTGGAAGAGGAGGAGGAAGGAGCCTCCCTGGTTTGGAAGCCCTGGGGTGACATGGAAAGCAAGCCCGAGCCGCAGGAGAAAGGTTTCTCTTCAGGATTTTCTTGTGGGAAAGGGGCAAATTCCACCTTTTCAGAGTTACTTGATAGGGCGTTTGGGTTCTCTCCCGTCTTGTCTTGGCCGCGTAGCGTTGGAGGGAAGGAGATGGCTCGTTTTTGGGAGGAAAGTGGCTAGATAAGAGCCGCTGGTGCTCTCGGGAGCATCTTCCATGAGAAAGGGGGGGTTTTGGCGGTCCCAGCTCATCTGCAGCCAGGGAGGAGTTTCTCTCTGGAGATCCCGCTCCCAAAGCTCTTGAAAGAGCCTTTTTTTTGTCCATCAGAAGACTTTTGGCCTCATCCAGAAGGAGGTAAAGCCGTTGGAGCGGGGCGGAGCTGGTTAGCGGGGAGGCTTTTAACCCAGAAAGCCCTATTTTCAATCCCCCGTTGGAATCCTGTCCTTAGGACCCTTCTTCCTGCTCAAAACCCAGCGGGAGAAGACGACATTGCCCTCCTTTGTAATGACAAGGGAGTCTTTAATATCCCTGGATTTCTGCCCATAGATCCAGAGGCAAACCGTGGCCCAGTGTGTTGACTCTTGTTACTTCTGGAGGAAGACAGTGCGATTTGGGTGCACCTGACCTCGCCTGCTGGAGAAAAGGGTCAAGAGAGTCCGGGATGAGGTGGAAAAAGCCAAAGGCGAGGTAAAAAAGCTGCTGGGGGGGTTTGTTTCCTCGACGAATCCATCTGCTCAAACGTTCCTTGCCAGGAAAGAGGGATTTGCTTCACGGAAATAGCTATTATTTTAATTTTTGGTGGGCGGGGGAAGGGGGTGGCTGTGTGGCTTCAGTGCGTGGGAATTGCACCTTTTCAGCCCCTTTGATAGATTTTGTGGAGGAAAGTGCTTTTCCGCTTGGGACAGTGGAAATAATACAGTTTTTCTTGCACCCCGTTGTGGCTTTGCACCCCGTTTTCCCATTGGTTTTTTGGCTGTTTAGACTTTACCTGGGCTGATAAACTGCGTGAAATCCGTGGCCAAAAAATCTTATTTTTCTGCCTTTTTGAGAGATTTCAAGTTATTTTGTCCCTGGTTTGCAGGCCGTCTGCCACCAGAAGAAGAGGCCACGTGCGACCCCAGAAGACAAGCCCACGCCGGGGCGTCACCACCCGCAGCCCCACAGCGCCTGCGTCTCCTCCGGGGATGCCGGGACCTCCCTGTGCTGGGACTTGCCCTGAGGTGAGTGCGGAAGGTCAGCCCTCCCTTTTTCTTCCCCAAATGCCTCGTTTGGGTTCAGAAAAGCACCCTGGGGGAGGTGGGGGGTGCGGGGGCAGAAGGGAAGGGCAGCTGGAGGATTGCCCTTGCCCAGGTGCCTCTTGGTGGTTTTATTTGACTTTCAGCCCCCAACGTTCTGTCTTTTTGGAGTCGGGGAGACCTTCCCCGGAGCCGTGAGGTTCAGAGCGGCCCCTCCTTGTGCAAAAGCCTCAGGTTTGCCCTTTTTGCCCAGGACAAACTCAAGTTCCATTGAGTTTTGTGGCCCGAGGCTTGCCCACTCCAGTCCCTCACAGCCAGCAAAATGCCTCCAGTTTTAATTTGACCTCATTTGAAGTGATCGCCCAATTAATTCTCCTAATTTAACCCCCCCAAAATCCATCCTCTTTAACCACCAGCATCCAGACCGGTGTCGTTTCTATGAAGCTGGGTCTAATGGATTTCTAGAGGAAGGACTTACAAATCCCTTTTTCCTTTGTTCTG